>NW_016107363.1:3134460-3214174 GCF_001604975.1 Cebus imitator
AAAAAAAAAAAAAAAAAAAAAAAAACCCTTCTGAACAAGTTATCAAATCAGACCTTGTTATAACTGTGCACACTGAATTAAACATGAGGTTATTTTAGATACAAAGGCCGATGCCCAAAGGAGTTCCAAATAACATGAGAACTAGACAGCCTGGCCTTAGAAACCTTGAGAACTGTAAAAAACAGCATTTGGCTGCAACCCTGGACAGTTTGCTTTATTTGTGCTGACTCAGACAAAAAACTGTCCCATTACACAGAACTTTCTGTAACAAATTAGCCTCAGGGTGATTCTGTAAGCCGAGTGTGCTCACTTTGCCCAACAAAACATTCAACATCAAATTGACACAAGGAAAAGTTAAAAGGAAGAAGAAAAGAGATTAGAAGGGGGAAGGTGATCAAGGAAAGGCAGAGCGTTGAATGCCCGGGCCCAAGGCAGGCTGGACACAGTGCATCAGGCAGCAGAGAGGCCAGGGAGCTGGGGGCAGCGGGTAAGAAAACGAACCCAATGAGATAACCAGAGGCAAGATGATATGACACCTTTCTTCTAGCACTCAGGGATTTTGGAATCAATTCCGAGAGAGGCAAGAAATTATGAGAAGGTTGTAAGTGGAGATGTTACATAAAAGATACCTGCATCTCTAATCATGCGGTTTTTCCTCTGTGAGATAAGATCTAACAGAGTCCACCGAAAAAGTTGTTGTGAGGATGACAGGAGATCCCTAGCACTGTAAACTCTCAATCCAGAGCCTCGCACAAAACTGGATCTCAAGACAAGCCCCCTCTCTTCTCCTTTGCACGTCTTCACATGGTTAAGGGAGAATGCGGGAAGGGGCTTACGTAAAATAGGGGACCACAGGTATCAGACTGAACCAATCCTACTTGTTGATCTGTATCCACTGGATGGCCAAGGTTGCAGGGAACACCACCAGCTTCTCATGCCCTAGGTGCCCTAGAGAAAGGTACACAGACCAAGGTCGCAGACGCCCTGTGGAAGAAAGACCGCTGCACCCAAGCTTTACAAATGCGTCTCGGGGCCCCACGCACCACATGCAACTCTAGGCTGCCTTCACCTTATAAAGGTGAACGTTGTCTCTGCAAACTCAATTTTGAGTTCCTTAAGGGAAGTCCTATGTCCTCTATCTCTGGAACTGCATTATCAACTGGATGCAAGATAGATACTCAGAGTATCTATAAAGAAGAGAGGGAGAGAGGGCTGCAGAGATGCAAAAGAGGTACAGGGTGAAGAGCCCGGACTATCAAGTGACAGGAATCTTGCCCTGAGATTCCATTTTTGCCACTCACTAAAATGTGTGACTTTGGGTACTTCATTTTACTTCTCTGGCCCCAACTCCCCCATTTTTAATATGAGTCATGAAAGCATCTAAGTTAATAAATGTGAAGGCCTTAATGCATGGCTTTAAAAAAGCAACGAATCATTAAAGTTATTACTATTGTTAAATAAAAAGAGGGGAAAAGACAGAGGAAAAGACTCACCTCGGAACGATCAGCTTCAGCTATGCATGCACAGCCTCTTACACTCACCAGTTACCCAGCCCAGCGGGTACCTCCTTCCCTTGGCTTTTTGCTTCCATCAATTACCCATTTAACCATTCTCACTTCAGGCAACCAAGTCAGCCCAACAGGGGCTGCTGGTATGGCTCCACATGCAATTGCTCCTTGGCCATGGAGGAGGGCCGCAGGTTCTGGGAGGCAGGGGGTATGAGGCCATGCCAGGCACCCGGTGGGGCCACCATCAACGCCTGCTGTTGCTGAATCATAGCGACAAGAAAACCCTGTTCAGCTCCAGAAGGAACTTCTGGGGCCAGGCGGCCATCTGGTACGGATCCTTTTCCAATCTCAGGCAATCTGACGAAGAGCTACTTCTGGCTAGAAGGCTGACATTCTCCCCTGCCAAAGAAAAGCCTTCAAACTCCTGTCAAACCCTTCCCTGAACTCAGGCTCTAGCACTCCGGTGGTCTCTCTTCCATTGCAAACGCAAGACTTTGTTAGGATAAAAGAGCAACCAGTTTCAAAGCCGGGGAAGCTCTGTATATGTGTAATTTGTACCCAAAGGAGCTAGACTGACCTCCCTCCCCACAAATCCTAGCCAGGTGTTCTAGAATGGGGATTTGCTCTTGCTTTCTCCTTCTGATTCTCAGCCACAGCCTCAGTCCAACCCAGCCTGGGCAGTGGTGTCAGAGCTTTCAGTTCCTGAGGAGCACCACCTCTGGCTCTTCCATAAGACTGGAGTTCGAGAAAATGATCATGATCACGTGCAAAGAGAAGCATGTGTTACTGTGGGCGAAATACAATCATGTGCATCAGGATGGGGAAAAGGGGAGTACAGGTGTTTAGTAAGCAGCATAATAAAATACAATTATATTTGTGCAAGTAGCTGGAGGCAGCCTCCCTAAAGAGTGAACAGATCAAAGTCAGCCCATTCCTGGATGCAGGAAGACCGGCGCGGCATGATTTATCCACATCACATACAAGCAGGTACAAAGGAGTTCCCTGGTTCCATTATAAAACTGTCCCACAGGAGGCCAGGCGCGGTGGCTCACGCCTGTAATCCCAGCACGTTGGGAGGCCGAGGTGGGTGGATCACGAGGTCAAGAAATTGAGACCATCCTGGCCAACATGGTAAAACCCCATCTCTACTAAAAAAATACAAAAATTAGCTGGGTGTGGTGGTGCGTGCCTGTAGTCCCAGCTACTCGGGAGGCTGAGGCAGGAGAATTGCTTGAACCAGGGAGGCGGAGGTTGAAGTGAGCCAAGATTGCCACTGCACTCCAGCCTGGTACCTGGCGACAGAGAGAGCCTCTGTCTCAAAAAAACAAAAACAAAATAAAACAAAAAAAAAACTGTCCCACAGGAGCCTTCCCAGTATCCTCATGCTGGCCCTTCAAAGGAGTTAAAGATTCTATCTGTGAACAGGCCGGAGCCCCTCTGACTGACAAAGGAAGCCTGTCTCAGCACTGACTTAACTATGCAGGCTCGTGGCAACTGCCTATAGGATGATAATTAGATGTCAGTGCCTTTTGAGCAAGTGCTGAATCTCAGCATTTTCTAGAAGAGTGCAGATGCAGCCAGCAGAAAATAAAGAGCAGCACAACACCGCAAGCTTTCTGGGGCTGCTCTGGCTCTGTGGCCATCAGAGGAAATATGTTTTCTTTATTTATATGTATATATATTTTTTGAGAAAGTTTCACTCTTGTTGCCCAGGCTGGAGTGTAATAGCATGATCTCGGCTCACCACAACCTCCGCCTTCCAGGTTCAAGTGATTCTCCTGCCTCCCGAGTAGCTGGGATTATAGGCATGTGCCACCATGTCTGGCTAATTTTGTATTTTTAGTAGAGATGGGGTTTCTCCATGTTGGTCAGGCTGGTCTCAGACTCCCGACCTCAGGTAACCTGCCTGCCTCGGCCTCCCAAAGTGCTGGGATTACAGGCATGAGCCAACATACCCAGCCTGGAAATACGTTTTCTAGAGCAGTGGGCTAGGAAACCTGATGATGTGTATAAAGAGAAGAAGGAGAACTTAGCCAATCAGAAGGCAAAGGGGCTCTGTCACGCTCGTGTGGTGGAAGCAGCCTGCTGCCACCTGCCCTGTCAGCGGGTGGGGAGACCAAGGCCAAGAAAGAATTATTTTATTATGACCAGGTATGGGGCCATCCACATGAGGGAAGTATGCCTAACTCCACCTATTCCCTAGTTTAGGATGATAGGGAACGATGCACAGTCAGTACAAACTTGGGTACTAGAGGTCAAGGTTACCAGAATTCAAATCTTAGCTTCACCATTTACAAGACACATGCTTTGGACTCAGAACTCTAATATCCAGTTTCCTCAGCTAGAACAAGTAAAAAATAACAATATGTTCCTTGTGGGATTTTTGGAGAATTAAATGAGATGCACAAACAAGGCTTCACGTGTAGCTCTCTAACTGGTAGCTGCTATTATTGCTGTCGCTGTCACTATTGACATGGGGGTTTGGCATGCATGGCTATAGTTGAGGGCAAGCAGTGACTGACAGCATTCTAATTTGCCTGGTATGTCCCACAAATATCTAAGGCATTTCTCTCCTGGCTACACATACCTAAAGCGGCTCTCCAGTTTGCCCTTGGCCAAAAACACCATCATCCCCATTCATCAGCAAAAACGACTTCCAGTCCCCAGAAACCCAAACATAGCCAAATGCTTGAACACACAGCCTAGGAAGGGGCAAAACATAAAATCGTCTCAGAGCAGGTGGGCAAGGGAGTGAATGACTAAATGTGACCCTAAGACACTGAAATATCATGACCGAGCTTCCCTGGGACCATTTAAATTAGAAGTGTGGAGAGAAACCCTGTAGAGCAATCTGAGAATGAGAGAACTGATCCCACACATTATGAGGAGCTGGAACCCCTGGTGTTCGATGCCCCCTTCTCGGTGTGTTCCTACATTGTGGTCTCTTCTCAATTTCCAAAGCACAGATGTCGAAGTGAAAACCTTAAAACGCCTGGGTTATTGGAACGCTACAGGTGGCTGCGGAACCGGATTTAAAGACAGCCATAGCACTCAGAGAATTATAGCTACAAGGTAAAACATTAAGAGCTGAAACAAATTCAGTTCACCATGCAAAGCTGAACTTGCTCGTTTATTAAAGAGAGATCAAGTGACAAGCAATGACTCTGGTTTCCTAATCCCCCTGGGATTTGCCTTAATTCTCCAGGAATCCTTGAATGCTCAGTTTCATTACTTTGCCTGCAGTTGGAGAGAATCAGAGGCCTGGGAACATCCACACCCAGCCATCAGGGAACAGAGGAAGCACTTGTCCATCTATCATACATGGGCATCTTTAGAGATCAATGCCACAAGACAAAGTCTTGACATTTCCATGAGATATTAGGACACTCGTGTCTCCTGGGGTACAAACAGAAACCCTGGGTAAAGAAGGGGTAAAATGATAGAAAAGGTTCTACTTATGCAGCAAGGAGAATTCTTATTACCCCAGGTGATGTTTATTGAGAATTATCCATGACAGTTTCAAAGACAGGATTTTGAAGGGATTGTTTGATTGTGTCCTCCTAATAGCCCAGGAGGTACGTATTTTTACTCTCCCCATTGTACGAATGTGAAGAACTATGGATTCAGAAGTTAAGTGACTTGCCTAAAATTCCCTAACTTAGGAGAAGATAAGATCCAGGGCTGGGACTCAAAGCTGCCTGGCTTCAGCACCATTTTCCTCAACCAGCATGAACCTAACCTTAGGTAACTTGTTCAGAATTGATGTTGTTAAAAGAGTTCTATTAAATACATAAGACAACACTGAGGTTCATACTAGGTCATTCCCTCAACCTGCTGAACTGTCTCTTTTCTACGGAAAGTGGGAAAAGGTTGAACTGCACATTCAAAGGTGGCCTTTCCTTTGACCAACTCAAATGGTATGTTCAGAATGCTATGAAAACCTGGAAAACACACTGAAGTCATCCAAAGCTTGCAAAAAGCACCAGGGAGCAGATCCCTGTCTTAAGAGCTCAGAGTTCTATTGCCCAAGGTAACACAGGGGCTCCTGAGGCCCACACTGAAAATCTGGAATAATTGCTTTGCATAGCGAATAAGCAGAAAAGGCAAGGGAAAGTGAACGTATCCTTCATCCATTACAAATTGCTGTCCTGTCGACACTTGACATCTGAGAGAAGGCCAGGAATTAAGTCTAGGCTACCGGGATCTGCAGCTAAGCACACATTCTAATTGACTTGCTCCCAAAGTTTAAGCAATTAAATTTCCACCAGATTTTTCCCTATCTAATATTACAAAAACACTCAAACATACAACAAAGTTAAAGTAATTTTAGAGCAAATGCCTATATACCTACCTAAATGCTCTCACAAACCTCTCCAGGGAAGGTATACGGTAAGGCAGATGACACTGATCCTCCTTAAAGAAGAGGAGTGAAGAAAGGAGATTCCACTGTCCAAGTCCATGACAATTCATTGCAGAAAGAGCGGGAAGCCCAAGCACTGGCAGCCCCGTGAGACATTCAGCTGGTTCCTTTCACTGGACAGGCAGTTCCTGGATCTGCACATCCTTGTACAGTGCATTCAAAGCACTATATGATCAATCTCTCTTCAGAAAAAGGTGCCAGGTCTTATAGTTTGCCCTCATCGATTTTATTGACTGTTAAAACTAGATGAGAGTTTAGGAGTCATCTAGTGAAATCTGATCATTTGCTTTTATACTTGAGGCAACTGAGGCCCCACAAAGTTAAATGTCATACCCAAGGTCACGTAGTAAGAGGGACTTGGAACCTTCCAATAAACCATTGAGTCTTTGCAGTTATACTAAGTGGGCTAACATCAGAGAGACACTAAGAAAACAGGAGGAAACTCCCCAAAATAGATTTTTACAAGCAGGTCTAGAAAACAAAGTCCAGATGAGTGAAAGGTAACTGTATGCAGCTAATGCAGCTATTCTTTAAGTCTGAGTGGGCTGAGCGCAGTGGCTCACACCTGTAATCCCAGCCCTCTGGGAGGCCGAGGGGGCGGATCACCTGAGGTCGGGAGTTTGAGACCAGCCAGACCAATGTGGACAACCCACATCTCTACTAAAAGTACAAAACGAGCCAGGCATGGTGGCGCATGCCTGTAATCCCAACAACTCGAGAGGCTGAGGCAGGAGAATCACTTGAATCTGGGAGGCGGACGTTGCAGTGAGCAGATATCGTGCCACTGCACTCTAGCCTGGGCAACAAGAGAGAAACTCGGTCTCAAACAAACAAACAAACAAACAAATAAATCAATAAATACATAAGTCTGAGTCAGGCAATTAAAAAAGCCAATCCTAAAAGGTTACTTACTATATGATTCCATTTATATAACATCTTGAAATAACAGTTTTAGAAATGCAGGATAAATTAGTGGTTGCCCGGGTTGGGGACAGAGACAGGGACGTGGAGGGGGCGTGGCTGTGGCAACACGGCCTGTGGTGCTGAAACTATTCAGGATCTGGACTGTGCTGATGAATACATGAAATTGCACCAGGGATAAAACTGTGCAGAACACAACACACATAAATGCACACCCTGGGAAAACTATCTACATTAGCAATAATCTTTTTTTTTTTTTTTAAGAGAGATGGGGTGTCACCATGTTGGCCAGCCTGGTCTCGAACTCCTGACCTCAGGTGATCCACCCATCTCGGCCTCCCAAAGTGCTGGGACTATAGGCATGGGCCACCGTGCCCAGCCAGCAATAATCTTCAATATTAGTTATGGTGGCCTATACTGCGTGACAACTTCAAAAAGTTTCAATACAGATGATATGCGAGCGGTCCCCTACCTTTTTGGCACCAGGACCTGATTTTATGGAAGACACCTTTTTTAATAGGCATTAGCGTCTCATAAGGAACAAGCAACCCAGGTCCCTCACATGAGCAGTTCACAATAGGGTTGACGCTCCTATCAGAATCCAACGCCACCACTGATCTGACAGGAGGCAGAGCTCAGGCTGGAGCGTGTGTGATGGGGAGCAGTTGTAAATACAGATGAAGCTTCTCTCTCCCCTGCCGCTCACCTCCTGCTGTGCAGCCCAGTTCCTAACAGGCCAGGAACCAGTAACAGTCTGTGGCCCACGAGTTGGGGACCGATGTATTACATGATGATACAACTTTGAAAATACAAAAATATTTACCCCTTTCACCTCTGCTTGTGTCGTATCTTAATTCTACCCCCGTAAGGTTCTTTCAATCTAATTTCGCAACTCATAATGCATCTCTAAAACAGCAGTATGTTGTACGTTCCTACCATCGGGATGCATGGCAGAAAATTTAACTAGTGCAATAAAATCCACGGGCACGCATTAAGTGCCCTACTATAGCAGTGACTGCTAAGGAATGCCCCATGCCACTTGAAGAAACTGCATTGATTGACTATGCTAACACATGTCCTCCTTCTCCCATCTCTGACTAATTAACACCACTCTAGGCCTTCCCATCAGGCTTGTGAAAACTACTGTGACTGATCTGGGCTCATCTAGAGCTGAAAATTACTTTGCCAATAGCGGAGAACAATACTTTCTGCATAAACAACAACAAAGACAGGCCTCTTAGGTGGCCCCTGCTTCATTTTCTTTTATGTGAAGCATTTCTCCAAAGCTTTGAAGACAAAGGACAGGACTCTACTAACAGGGAACTATGGCAAGACAGTAAAAGGAAGACAGCATTTTCTGCCCTCTAGGACTTCCTCTCACAATGCTATCTTTGATCAACGCCTTCATGAGATTTTTGTTTTTGGTCCTCAGCTTGACAAAAGCTTTGAGGAGCAGTAACTGTGCCAATTTTTTTTTTCTAAAGCTAAAAGAAAGCTACTCAGTGGAGACTCTGGAGAACAACAATCATGGCAAACGACCTCCCTTTACACCTGTGTGACAGAAACTATCATAACACAGGCTCGACTTCCTAAAGGATCATCTTAAAATAACATTCTATATTTTAAAAACTTGGCAATAAAAAGAAACCAATGATTGATATCCTCAACAATTTGGATGATTGTCCAGAAAACCAGACAATTTAAAAAGCCAATCCTAAAAGGTTACTTACTGTATGATTCCATTTATATAACATCTTGAAATGAGAGTTTTAGAAATGCAGGATAAATTAGTGGTTGCCAGGGTTGGGGACAGAGATGGGGACGTGGAGGGGGCGTGGCTGTGGCAACATTGCCTGTGGTGCTGAAACTATTCGTGATCTTGACTGTGCTGCTGAATACATGAATCTACACCAGGGATAAAATTGTACAGAACTTAATACACACAAATGCACACCCTGGGAAAAGTATACAAGGGACCTCTCTGTATTATTTTATACAACTGTCTGTGAAACAATAGTTATCTGAAAAGCTTTAATTTAAAAAAAAAAAAATGCGCCAGACATGGTGGCTCACGCCTGTAATCCCAGCACTTTGGGAAGCTGAGGTGGGTGCATCACTTGAGGTCAGGAGTTTGAGACCAGCTGACCAACCTGGCCAACCTGGCGAAACCCTTTCTCTACTAAAAATACAAAAAAAAATTAGCCAGACGTGGTGGTGCGCATCTGTAATTCCACCTACTTGGGAGGCTGAGGCAGGAAAATCATTTGAACCCCGGAGGTCTCCACTGGGAGGTTGTAGTGAGCTCAGATAGCACCCCTGCACTCCAGTCTGGGTGACAAAGCAAGACCCCGTCTAAAAGAAAAAAACCAAAATCGGGTATCCTTCTATGCCTGGGGAGAAAACAAATATATTTTTTTTTCATCAAACGATGGCTTTCAAGGGCTGGGAAGGAATCACGTAAGGGTCTGTGAGGTGAAAGGACAAAATCAACTCTCAGTAAGACGGAATATTGAGACTAGGAGACATAAGAAAATTCAGGGGAAGGATCCCCTTCTCAGTGCAGCACTCTTACTATCAACTGTTTCAGTTTCATATCCTACCCTGAGGAATTACTTTTCACTTTGAAATGTACATAGTGTATTTCCTCTTCTGTGTCTCAACATCTTTAGTAATACGACTAAGTAATCACACATGATGTTACAGATTGGTGTACAAATTGGAAACCCCCCCCCCAGTGTTTCCTAGAGTTTACTAAATTATAAAGTAAATGTAATTAATAAATGATACAGTCTACTGATCCAAATCAAGGATGTCACAAGAGCAGTTGCTTACGAAAGAATAATAAAACACTGGTTTACTGAGCATCTGCATGCCACAATTATATTAGGTGCTAGAAATATACATAGGTGAGGAAGTTTATGTTGCAGTACAGAAGAAAAACAAGAAAAGAGACAATAATTACCACACAGTTTAAATGTTGTAGGCAGCAGTATTTTATTACTTAAAATCAGGCTAACAAAAAGGTAATTTTTGTAGAATCTCTCCTAAGACTTGGGTTCAGGTCATAAGATCTCCAGCAGTTCAATATGGGAAACATTCGCTTGGCTTTCCATAATTCAAGTTCCTTGCTCATACAGAACAAACAAACAACGATAAAGAAACTATGGACTACCAAACCAAGATCTCAAATAAGAAACTTAGTTCTTGTGTCAATTGTCCTGGGGGATATCATAGAATTTTGCTTAAACAAATTTTTCCAAAGCTAAAGCAAGGAACAAGAGAGGGACAGAGGCATGGGGGAAGAAAGAGGAGTTCATGATGGCTCTGATTTTCCCTTGTGACGATATTCCATGATTTTAGATAAAGGATAATTCAAAATCAGACCTGGGTTTGAATCTCAGCTCTGTGACTTAGTAACAGTGAAATGAACTATGTAATAATCCTCCTTGGGATATAATGTCCTAATTCCCATAAATCATTGTATGGATTAAAGAAAGAAAATGTCCTAAGGTCTTTAATATCTAGCATATAATAGGTTTGTAATAAATGATCAATAATATTCTCATTTAAAGAACTCCAGCATTAATAAAAGCTTTAAAACATTACTATGTAGTTAAAACATACATATTTTGAAAAGGAGTGACACATCATTCCTTTTCAGAGTCTCCACTAGAGTAAACTTTATTTTCCTTAAAGTCAAAAAAATCAACTCCTAAACAAGTCAGAGACACAACCATAAAAATAAAAATATTTACCCAGCAACTTTTTGTCTGTCTCCTGATTCTTGTATCATGCTCTGCATACTTGAAACATTGGAAGTGATAATTACTGAAACAGGAAGAAAGAGCATTTATTTTTAAATTGATGGGTAGAGAGTTTATTAAAAGGAGTTTGTAATAAACTAGTCTCTGATGCCAGCTCTGAGCACCATGGTTATAATTTTTAAATTTCAATGTATAGTCTTCTCCAAATACACACTAAGGTATCATAATTAAAAGTTTAAGAGATTTTACAAGAAAAGAAAGCATTGAGCTGCCCTATTTTCAGCTCCCCTCAATTGGTATCTCATATCCTGTTTTCAACAGAAGTCATATATTATAATAGTGTGTTTCTTAAGTACAAATTCTTAAGTACTAATAGAATAAACATCCATTTACTTGTTTTAAAAAATACGCACAGAACACCTAACATTCCAGAAAAGCTAGAAAATATCTTTTTCTAAAATGCACTGAAAAAATAATTGACATCAAAGGTAATCTGGTTTAATCCCACCATTATACGACATCTCTGTTATAAACACCATATTGACGACAGGTTTGTTTTGAAAAGCAAATGTCAAATTTGTGCTCGTTTTAAAAAACAAAATGGGCTTTAGAAAGACTGTTAAAGCAGAATATGCTTTTTTAAGAGGAATAAGATAAAGAAGCTGGGAATATCGTTAATAAAAAACGACTGAAATACATTCACTTATAAAACCGTCTTCATCTACTTTCTGAACTAGGCTTCTGGTAGTAGTGTGCCACCTATTGTTGTAAAATGAACTTCTGTATTTTGGTTTTCCCATTCGGTACTATAGAGAAGAAAAGCTTCCCACTGTCTTACTAAAGCTTTTGTTTTCCTTCATGCTTTTCCGTCATTCTTCCAACACCTACAATACAAATCGGCCACAGAGAAAATTACCTGTAAAAAAGCTTATTACAACCCATTGAAAACATGTATCAGTTTAACCCAGCAGTTCTCATGGGGGTGGGGTGGGGGAATTCTGCCCCAAGGGCAATGTCTGGAGAAATTTCCTATTGTCAAATTAAAGACCTGGTATGAAGCGGGAGGTGTCAGTGGCTTCCAATGGACACAGACAGGGGTGTTGCTAAATATCAGAGGAGATCACCCCACAACAGAGAATCATCTACTCCCAGAGTCCGTAATGCTGAGACTGTCATAGCCCAATTTCACCCAACTTACGTCATTTCTTCCAAAGGAGAAAGAAAGCCATATTTGACTGCAGAAAAAAAATGAACAAGCCAACAACACACACCCAACATTCAACATCAGCATACAAATAAAGCAGGGAAAAAACAGGTATGATATTAGTCCCTGCAGGATTAGTAATTAAAGCCATTGTTGGTTAGCTAGTCTCAAAGCTTTGTGATATATAGGCTCTCAAACCTGACTTTGTGATTGGTCCCCAGGCTTATCTTTTAAACCCTTGAAATAAAATAATTATCTAGTAACACTCAAGAATCATCAATGTCAACATGCTGTGCTGGGGAAAAGGTAACCCATGGCATATGTACCACGACTTAGTTATCTCTCTAGTCTACTCCCTGGCCCATCCCATTCATGGCAGACATCACTAATTGATCAAAGTCTCAGATTTATTCACACGTGGTTCTGTAGAGAGCCACTACCAGTTGTTGAATGTGGCTGTGGGAACTGCTGTGCATCTGTCATCTATGATGGGCTGTGCACAAGAGGTGGGTTCAAGTCTTGTCTTGGCCACTGGAGGGCTGTATGAACTTGAGCAAGTCACTGAAACTCTCTTGTATTTTCTTCAGTTGTATAAGGATTTTTTAATTCTAATTTTAAACAAGATTTTGCAATATGAGATTTCTGGAGTAATTAGGCCTTGGTACCTCAACTATAAAACTGCCAAATACTAAGTGAGGCTATGTGGAGAGAGGAGAAAAAACAAAAGACATAAACACACAGAGGAATGTGAAAATAGGATGGAAAGTGATCAGAAAAAGAAATGAACAACATAAAAAGCACTTTTTCCCTTAAAAATAAAGGAAATGGGCCGGGCGCGGTGGCTCAAGCCTGTAATCCCAGCACTTTGGGAGGCCGAGGCGGGTGGATCACGAGGTCAAGAGATCGAGACCATCCTGGTCAACATGGTGAAACCCCGTCTCTACTAAAAATACAAAAACATTAGCTGGGCATGGTGGCGCGTGCCTGTAATCCCAGCTACTGAGGAGGTTGAGGCAGGAGAATTGCCTGAACCCAGGAGGCGGAGGTTGCGGTGAGCTGAGATCGCGCCATTGCACTCAAGCCTGGGTAACAAGAGCGAAACTCCGTCCCATAAATAAATAAATAAATAAATAAATAAATAAATAAATAAAGGAAATGTAGAGAAAATGCAGTGGAAGACTTAAAAGACATCAGTTTGAGTGACAGCTGTCAATACATCATATGCCAGTACTGTTTCTATGACTTAAATGATTTACCCTCTAAGGTTCAGTGCCCCGACAGACAAAAGGGGCTGTTTCTACCTGTCCAGTCCTCCTCATAGGACTTTCTCTGCATTCATTACTAATTCTGCAAAGGGGGTCCAAGACCAGCATAATGAGTAATTTATGGAATATCCACCTACGAAATATTTACATAGCTACAGAGTGAATAAGTTGGAGCTGTTTGTAATGACCTGGAGACATGTTAACAAAACCTGTTCAGAAAAAGCTGGTTGCAACTGACAGAAGAGCAGAAAATCAAACACCGCATGTTCTTACTCATAGGCGGGTGTTGAACAATGAGAACACATGGACACAGGGAGGGGAGCACTACACACTGGGGTCAGTTGGGGGGAAGTAGGGGAGGGACAGCGGGGCTGGGGAGTTGGGGAGAGAGAGCATGGGGAGAAACGCCAGATATAGGTGAAGGGGAGGAAGGCAGCAAACCACACTACTGTGTGTGTACCTATGCAACAATCTTGCATGTTCTTCACATGTACCCCAAAACCTAAAATGCAATTAAAAAAAAAAAAAAGAAATGAAAAAGCTAGTTGCAGAGGGATGGGTACACTAGAGTTGCGTACTTAGAAACAATCCAGAAAGTGAATCAAAGATATGGGAATACACCCGTAACCATGCAGTCACGGAAAAAAGTACGGAAGGATATATTCCAAAATGTTTTGGTACCAAGGCTGGAGTGGTAAATAGGAACTGATACAAAGAAGAATGAAAGCGTGCACACTCTGACTCCATATAACTGTTTCTTTTGGCTAGTTCTTATGCTATCACTTAAAAGATATATTTTATAATTTCTAAAATACCTTGCAAAATTCTTGGTGTTAGAAAGTAGATGAGCGGTTGCCAGGGGTTGTGGGGGATGGGAAGTAGGCGGCGACTGCTAAATGGGTACGAGGCTTCCACTTGGGGTGCCGAAAACGTTCTGGAACTAGATAGTGGGGATGCGTGCATCACACCGGGAATGTAGTCAGTGCCATTGAGGTGGACACTTTGGTGAAAATGGTAAATTCTATATTCTGTGTATTTTACAATTTAAAATACCCTTAGTCTTCATATTCTTCATAAGTGCAAGCGATTGAGGTCATCATGCTTGACTGTCACCAGCATGTCAACCCATCAATATTGGGATAATAAGGAAAACACGATGGAAGGAAGGGAAAGCTCTCCTGGGAATATGAAGAAGTAAAATTTAAGCTATGTGACCAGAGGGATGTAGAGATATCTGTTTCTTTCTAACTCAAGGGAAACCCCCTCCCCCATTGCTCAACACCTTGGCATCCACTGGCCATTGCTCAGTACATTTCCGTGGTTTAATAGCCACCTCCAAGATCCCAGAGCCCTGAAGCAAGACAACATTCAAACCAGAGGCTTGCACGTCAGCAAGCTTCCTAATGTGAGGGCTGAAGCACCAGTAAACCAAGAGCATGAAAGTACTGAGAGAAATAAAGGTAAGAAATTACTGTAATTACATCAGTGCTTTGTTTGAAGGAAAAAAAAAAAAAGTCTACTCTATCATATTATTTTATACCCCTAAGCAAAACATTACAGGACTATAAAGTCTAACATGAACTTTTTAAAGCTATTTTGGAAGTCTTTCCTGAAGCCGAGTTTTGAAGTTCTACAAGGAAGACCAGCAGATAGGAAGTAAAATTCTGTAAGACTCCAAGGAACCACAGAATTCCAGAACACACTTTGAAAACCACCAGATCTGGGCAAGAATCCTGCTGTTTCAGAAGGGGTGTGAGAACATCTTTTTCTACACCATGAAAGCGTAGGAAAGATTAATTACAAAACACTGAAGGTACAATGTGTAATGAGATGACTACAAAACCCATGGTTCTGAGAGAACCGCTTGGGGAAAAATCCCTACAGAAAAAGGAAGGGCGGCTAAACTAGGACAAGAGCCAGTTATGAACGCTTTCTGTAGTACACTTTCACCTTACAGGTGGCTCACATCTTCAGATCCACAGCAGCAGTCCCAGAGAGCTTAGTGACACTTTAGGGGCCTAAGCATAGGGCTGGGCACACAGGCAAGGGAAAGGCTTGTTGTCAAACAAGAGAACTCCACAGTAATTGCGTTCACCTTCTGACACGGTGAAAAGAAGAAGAAATTAAATCACAGCCATCTCCAAAAATACTCCATCCCACTATAAACCAGCAGCATTCCATCTTTACTAGAAAGATGAATGCAAATGTGCGATTCAGGCAGCAAAGAAAAAAATGCTGAAACATATGGAATTTGGAATCTGAAATTCTAAAGTGTAATATGCAGTTTTATTAATAAGCCAGAAATAGAAACAAACCTTCTCTATCATACTGTCAGTGTTATCCTTCTCTCCAACCCTCATACTATAGACTTTTAGGATATGGGGACCTTCGAATAGCTATAGTCTTACCTGATACCTAGTTTCGATCTCAGGTAGGTATTGCCCACTCACACGAGACTGCTCATATTACAGGAAAAGACCTTTCTGTGTCTCATCTATGTCCAGTCCACTAGCATTGTGCTTGATAAGCCTGCAGGTTGACAATGCTGCATGTATATTACAGTGCACCTGCACAGTTTCCCTAACAGGGCACGTTTAAAAAAGCATGTGTGCAGATGTCCATCAATATGTACGTGTACACACTGAACAGGCACAGACCTTAACAGAACAAAATATCAGTGCCACAAAATGGGGTACACAGATGCAGGAAGAAGAAACAGAGTAAACAGAGAAGACAGAGCAATTAACTTCTTGCCAGGTACTTTACCTGTCTTCCCTTATTAATTTCTCACATCCTGTAGATGAGAAGAGGTGAAATCAGATTTATTTTATAGATAAGAAACTGAGGCTCAACGTTTTTATAATTATGGTTTAAAAAAAAAAAAAAAAAACCACTCAGGGCACTGGGTTTTAAGTGAAACCATCCCACCTCAAAGTGGCCTAAACGAAACAGAACAAAAGGCCAAGGAGGTTATTGTCTCACGTAACTATGCAGGGGGTACAGTTTTGTGCATGTGGGGAGTACTGCTAAATTCTAGCAGCACAGCACCGCCGTCTCTCATGAGATCTCATCCTCTCTCCTGCTGTCAACTCAGCTCTGCATTCCAGTGCTGGCTGCACTCTCAAAGAGGCCTTCCTCTTTTGAATGACCACCAGTTCCTCCGAGCTTATGTTCTGATAAGCACAGAAACCCCAGCACAGAAAGGTCTTTGATGTGGCCATTTGAAGTAAAGAAAGGAGACTTTCATCGGACGGGCCATGGCCACGTGTTCATCTCTGATCTAATCAAAGCAATCTTAGCAACCTAAG
The DNA here is from genome assembly GCF_001604975.1 of Cebus imitator. Lineage (NCBI taxonomy): Eukaryota > Metazoa > Chordata > Mammalia > Primates > Cebidae > Cebus > Cebus imitator. The sequence continues at coordinate 3,150,851 of NW_016107363.1, forward strand.
TGACCAGACCTGGGTCACATGTCCATTCCCAGAGCCCGGAGAAGGAACACAGCTCACCTCAGAACACACTGACTTGGAGGAGAAAACGAAAGGGTCACAGTAAATTCCCAAAAAGGAACCCTTTTTTATTTTTATTTTTGAGATGGAGTCTTGCTGTGTCACCCAGGCTGGAGTGCAGTGGTGTAATCTCAGCTCACTGCAACCTCTGACTCCTGGGTTTAAGTGATTCTCCTCCCTCAACCTCCTGAGTAGCTGGGATTAGAGGCATATACCACGACGCCTGGCTAATTTTTGTATTTGTTTTAGTAGAGATGGGGTTTCACCATGTTGGTCAGTCTGGTCTTGAACTCTTGACCTCGTGATCTTCCTGCCTCGGCCTCCCAAAGTACTGTGTGTATTACAAGCGTGAGCCACTGAGCCCGGCCTATGTAAAGTCTTTCCTGGCATTCAGCATGTTAGTTGTTACATACTGTGTAAACAAATCCCCCAAAACTCACTAAGTTAGAACATCAATAAACATTTATTATCTGTCACCATCTTTAGAGGTCAGGCATGTAGCAATGGCTTGGCTGTGCAGTTCTGGATCAAGGTTTCTAAATGATATTGCAGTCAAGATGTCAGCTGGGTCAGCAGTTACCTGAGGCTTAACTTAGACTGGAGGATCCATTTCCTAAGTGGATCAATCACGTGGCCAGCAAAATGGTGACCGCTGTTCTTCCCCAGTGTTCTAATGATACTGGAGTGAGCTTGTTCCAAATGAAACAATAGTAGGAGCAAGGCAGAAGCCGCAATTCCTTTATGGCCTGGTTTAAGAAGTCATACACTGTCACCTCTGCCATCATCAACTGATCATACGAACCAGCTCTCTTTGTTTAACAAGACAAGAAAAGGGTGTGAATACCTGGATTTATGGTATTCATAATTCCATATATCGGAGATTATGGAGGCCATTCTGAACCTGGTGCACACCTCTTCTAAAATTTCTATTTTCTCAAACACCCCTTTCCTGCTTTAACGTTTTCTGTTTAGAACTTATCACCACACAACACTTTACTCTGTCTGTTTCCCACAATAGAATGTAAGCTCCACAAGGACATGCATGTTTGTATGTTTTCATAACTATCCTATTCACTGCATATCACACAGCAGCTGTGACAAAGAAATCATTCAATCAATGGAATTTAGATGAACAGATGCAAAGAGGAAGGGAAATGCATGTCATGTAGGCGGCAGCAATCGATGTCTACTTGACTTATAAAGTTGAGGTCTTTGAGAAGTCCAGCTTTTGGGACCTTTGCAAGTCCACGCGTGTATGCCCATATGCTTTGCTGAGAGAACATTTCTAAAATAGGCTCCTGGAACCAAGAACAAATCAGGCAATTTTCATAAGGCAAACTGTTGCACAGTGCTTTCACACATGCGCGTCAAAGCTCAGGATTTTCAGAGTCAACATGAACTTGACAAAGACATAGGCACAGTGATTCAAAGAGCACAAAGTAACCTGGAAATACATAGTCTCCAATTCTGTCTTGATTCTGCCTCTAAACCATAGACTCATCAATTCACCTCTCTGGGGCTCAGCTTCGATGTTCATAAGCAACATAGTATTTATCAGTAAGACCTTACCAAACTATAACATCAGTGAAGCTGGATGCTAACAGAGTATGTCCATGGTTTTTAAAACACTGTTCAGGTAAGAAACAGAATTACGCAAGTAGGTTTGTCTAAACATAGATCTGTGTCTTAATGTAAAATTCCATTTTTGAATTGTGATCCCAAGTACTAGACCCACCTTATAATCACTGTGTAACATGCTTGAAATATAATTGTCATGACAGACTCTCCAGAAAGGTCAAAATAATCCTTATTACAACTTTATAACTCACCGTAAAAAGAGAGTCAGACCCCATCTTTCTTGGTAAGGCATAGCAAACAAGCAACAAATGTCTTCTTTTCAAAGATTATGTTTAGTGAAGGTCAGAGGCAAAGAGAGAGAAAACCAGTGTCAGCTAGTACTGTATTCAAACACCTTAAAAAGAAATTAACCAAAACGGGTTTGTTAAACTCCCTAAAATCTAGTTCCAACAGAATTCGAAATATTTTACCACCAACCAGAAATACAGCCCCAAATGTGTCAAGATTGTATTAGTTATCTATTGCTGCATAAGTTAAAATGACTATTTAACCTGAAAACTACTTTCTGAACCACCCCTTCTGATCTTTCATCTCCAAAATTATGCTACTGAAGGCAAAGAGAAGAAACTGATTGTAGTAGCTGTACTGGAATCTCATCAGAATATGTCTCTCTCATCATCAATAAGTAACAACAAACCCATCAAGAATAGTCTAATTTTACAATTCCAAGACTCCTAATGACAATTCTCAGGCATTTAAAATTTTAAATGTGCTGTAAATGTTAAGTGTACTTCACCGTAATCTAATTCTATAAAAATAGACACCTAATTCAAACAACCCATTCCTCCACCATGCAAATAAATATTAGATGTAAAAAGCACATTTGGAAAATGTGAGGTACATTTATACAGATAAAGCATGCCATGAGATTTACTGGTCAATTTATTTGATGGCATCAGGTAATCTTCTGGCCACCGAGCATCTGTATTTCTAAAAGCAGCTGGGTTTTCTTTTGTGTGAACAAGTTTTCCCAATTAGATCCTCTCTTGAGGAACCATTCAAGCTAGGTATTCACCCTCCTATAAAATAGACCCATCTTACAATGAAGAAACTTTAAAACACATCCAGTTAAAAAGTTCCAATTAGATTCTTCTCTGAATCTAATCCTTTCTGAGCTGGGGTTTTCAGCTCTGCTAGAGATTCACCAACTCTCCTTTCTCCAGCAAAGTCCCATCTTTGCTTAAACTTAGACACAGCAGCCTTCGGTCTGCAATACTGACACAGCACAAGTCACTTTGTATCATTTGTGGACTCAGTCTTAGTACCATACAGTGGTAGTTCAATTGCCAAGGGCAGTCAGCTATCAGTGAACAGAGGAGTGAGAAGAGGGAGGGTTAGCGTTAACATTCTGAGAATCCTACCCAACCTGACACCTATCAGCAGTGCTGGAGCCTCTCAGAAACCTAGTCACAGGTGCCCACGCAAGCTTCCTCTTGCCAGATACATCACAGGAAAGCAAAATTGAGATGTACCTTTAAATATATCCTATTTCATACAAAGGCATGTTTTGCTTTGCAAAAAGGATCTCTAAGATTTGCTTAAAGATGGTGTTCTCATTTTTGCAATGTGGTCTTTCATAAACTGTAGCATATGTGTACAAGGATGCATGAAGACAGATGTTAGTAAAGTACCATCTTAATGTCAATAAAATATAAACAATCTAAACATCTAGTAATGGAGAAGCAAATAAATAACTATAAAATACCCACAATATGAAAATACTGTGCAACAGTTTAAAACAGGAAGTATATACAAATTAAAGTAGATTAACATATACAAGGTACAGATAGGGCACAGTCTTTTTTTCTGAGATGGAGTTTCGCTCTTGTTGCCCAGGCTAGAGTGCAATGGCACGATCTTGGCTCACCACAATCTCTGCCACCCAGGTTCAAGTGATTCTCCTGCCTCAGCCTCCTGAGGAGCTGGGATTACAGACATGCACTACCATGCCCGGCTCATTCTGTATTTTTAGTAGAGTAGGGTTTTTCCATGTTGGTCAGGCTGGTCTCGAACTCCTGCCCTCAGGTGATCCACCCGCTTTGGCCTCCCAAAGTGCTGGGATTACAGGTATGAGCCACCGTGCCCGGCCAACACAGTCATTTTTTAAAAGTATAAAGTTCATATAGACACACATATATCATAGCTTCTATGTTTAAAAATAAAATAACAAGGGCCCAGATGGGGTGGCTCATGCCTGTAATTGCAGCACTTTGGGAGGTCAAGGTGGGCAGATCACCTGAGGTCAGGAGGTCACGACTACTCTGGCCAACATGGCAAAACCCCATCTCTACTAAAAAACACAAAAATTAGCCAGGTGTGGTGGCGGGTGCCTGTAATCCCAGCCACTCAGGAGGCTGAGGCAGGAGAATTGCTTGAACCTGGGAGGTGGGGGTTGCAGTGAGCCTAGATCACACCACTGCACTCCAGCCTGGGCAACAGAGTGATACTCTAACTAAAAAATAAATAGATAAATAAATAACAAGGATATGAAATATTTCCCAAGAAAATATGAACACACATACATGTTAAAAGCAAACTAATAATATATGCACAAAACCAGCATTAGCTTTTATTTGAGATGAAGGGGAGAAGGGTCTGGGGTTCGAAAACAACTAAGGAAATGAGGTTTGTATGAAACATTTCAACTTTTTCCCCAGAGAAAATAACTATCTATTGCTTACAATAATTAATAATCAATCATAAAAATAGAGTAGCCTTAAAAAGTTCAACTCTGCTTAAGTCAAGTCAGCTATCAGGACTTTGCTGAAACAGACCTGAAATAAAAGGAATTTCAGCAGTTAGGGAATGATGACTCCTGGCAAAGTCTGGGGTTAAGCAGTTAAGCATCCCAGTCCTTGTAGACCTGCTATGGGTATACGCAGGATTTGCTGTATGTGTGGTTGTGGCTACTCCTCTGTAGCAAAGAAAAGAACAAATACAATGTCTCAGTGCATTTCTCTTTTGATTGCTGTGTTGGCTTTTCTCACACTGCATCGTCACCTTATTTCATTAAGGTCATCACATTCTCTCACTAATTAACCGTTCGCAGCACCTAGGCGTCAGTCAGTCAGCCAGCATAAATCTCATTCTCATAATTTTGGGTGCAAGACTCTGTTTTATTTCAAATCCATTTTTCAGGAAGAGCTTTCAAATACTTTGAATCTGACAGAACGCTTTTTCATCACCTACACATATCTTTTCACTGCACTTCCAGTTTATAAAAATAAAACCCTGTAAAAATTTTCCATGAAATTTCCCATGCTGCAGGTTTCCATAATCTATTCAGGTAAGAAATGCAAAAAACCAACCATCCACCATTATGTCGATGTGAAAGCATTAATTGTGGCCATGGTTTTATGAAGAATGTTATCTATTTCCATCCTGTACAAATTTAGGAGAAACTGTGGTTTCCTGTTCCAGGGTGTTGTCCAAAAATGACTCCACAGAAGTCTGCAAAAATAATCCTTGACGTTTTGTTTCAAGAGGAATACTTGGAGCGTTTCCCACTGAGAGAGGAAATGGGCTTGTCCCAACTGCAAAAGGCCCAGTGTACTCCAAAGACTGCAAGAACAAACACAATTTAGGTTTAAACAATGCTTAATGAAATCATTATTTCACAGGCACTCTGGGAGCGAACCTTTGCTGTGATATCAAACTGTTCTCCAGCCACCAGTCAGTGGCCTGACTTTCCCGAACCTCAGTTTCCTCAATTCCAATGTGGAGATGAATTGAATTACCTGCCTCTTTATCAGACTTATTGTAAGATATAAAACAAATGCTTTGTGCTTGGCAGAGTGCCTGACACATAGTAGGAGCATAGTACGGTGTATTTACTTATGTATACGCATGTGTGTATGCTGTGTCTTCTCCTTTTAATAAAGCGTTAGACTGAGCATAAAGACGACTCAAGGTGTAGTATACTGAGCAATTTAAGGAAGAGCAATTCTTAATGTTCCATGTTCATTATAGGAACGACTTGGTTTAACAAAATGCATAATGAATAAAAATAGTCTGAAATAATTCTAATATGAAAAGATAAAATGCATTTGCAAGACCTGATGAGTTGCTATAAAAGATATATTGAGATACTCAGAAGTATAACCCCACTTTTAAAAGAACAGCCTTAACTTGGAAAAGATAAAAAATGCAAATGTTCCTTCAGCATTTCTCTTTAATTCTGACTCACTGAATGTGAAGTTTGCCAACAGAGGATTTCAGGGCCAAGACAGGCTGTTCAGAGGTCAGGCACACAAAGTGCTTTCCCTTGACCAAAGACCATACAGAGCCCGCCTACGGCAAAGGCTGCAGCGAGGCTGTGACTTCAGCCCCACTCAGCAGTCCCGGGAGAGAGTGCGATCATGCAAGGAGGTTTTTGCCTCTACCCCAAGCCTAACAGGCTTTTCACTGCCAGTCCCGTGGCATGAGCCACTCCAGGACATGCACTTTAGCCAACGCAAAGGATGCAGGAGAATTGCCTACGTCCTCAGCCACAGATCGAAACCAGGCAAGGCTCCAGGATCCCTAGCACTCATCAACTAGAGTAACAAACCCTTCATCTGCATAAGTATTTACAGCTCATGGCAAGGGACGAGGAGTCTCTGCAAACACTTTCATAAAGTCTGAGAAAGAAGACACAAGGAGAAGCAAGCTGGATCCAAAGGGAAGCTCTATAAATAGAATGAAATTATGTAAGAGTTTAACGGTGGAAGCAGAACCAGAAATTCATCCGTGACAAGAGAGAAGGCTGTGTTAAGCCTCTGTCTCCACCTCTTCCAGAACAGGAAGTCCTTGTGAATATCTGGACATGCTGATCAGCCCAATTTTGAGGCAGAGATTTTTTTCAAAGATCAATTATTTGTTTTGTTCTGGATTTCTGGAAAAAGAACATGCTTCATATAATGTATATGAACCTCTTCTATCTTCTTGGCTTGAGTTTTTGGAGCAATGAGCAACCTGGAATCCCCAAAGGAGTGAGGTCTATTAGAATTTTCTGCAGTGATGGCCATGTTCTGTGTCCTCACTGTCCAAGATGGTAGCTGCATTCACTCCTGAGCCCTCAAAAGTACAGCCAGTGAGACCGAGTGTAGGAGTGTCCTGGGGTGCCAGTAACAACAGGCCACAAACTGGGTGGCTGAAAACAACAGACAGTTGTTGTCTCACTGCTCTAGAGGGCAGAAGTCCAAGATCAAGGTGTCAGCAGCATCGGACCCTTCTGAGAGCCATGAGGGGAAGCTCTACTCCATGACTCTCTTGAAGTTTCCCATGGGCTGATGGTAATCTTTGGGTTTCTTGGCTGGTAGATGCCTTGCCCTGATCCATGCCTTAACATTCATGTGGTGTTCCCATGTGTGCTTGTATCTCCGTCCAAATTACCTATTTAAATAAGGATACCAGTTATACTGGATTAGGGGCCCATCTTACTCCAGTATGGCCTCATCTTAATTCATTATATCTACAGCAACCCTATTTCTAAAAAGGTCACTTTCTAGTAGTACTAGGGGTTAGGACTTCAACATATGATGGGGGCAAGGAGGAACGATTCCACTCAAATCACTGAAGAACTGAATTTTTAATTTTATTTTTCCATTCTATTTGAATCTGAACAGCCATATGTGACTAGTGGTTACCATACTGGATAGCACAGTCCAAAAATATTGTCCCTCTCTCTCTCTCCCTTTTTTTTGTTTTTGTTTTGAGACAGGGTCTAACTCTGATACCCAGACTGGAATGGAGTAGCTCGATCTCAGCTGACTGCACTCAAGCAATCCTTGGGCCTCCGGACTCAAGCAATCCACTGATCTCAGCCTCCTAAGTAGCTGGAACTATAGGCATGTGCCACCATACACGGCTCATTTTTCTATTTTTAGTAGAGATGGGGTTTTGCTATGTTACCCAGGTTGGTCGTGAACTCTTAGGTTCAAGTGATCCACCCACCCCAACCTCCCAAAGTGCTGGGATTATAAGCCTGAGCCACCATGCTCAATCAAAATATTGTCTCCCTTTCACTGTGCTTTCACCAAGAGCTTGCTGTGTTCTAGGCACTGTGGCAGGCTCTACGTATAGAAGGCAAGGAGGAAGCCCAAGTTCAGAGAGGGTAAATAACTGTACTTTATTCAAGGTCAGTGAGCCTCTCAGCAAGAGCCAGAGTCAGGATGAGAATCCAGATAGGTGTTTTCCTGACTCTAAAGCCTGTTCCTGGAGCTGCCCCAGAGGCTGTTTCCTTTACAATTAAACTAAGAAACCAGCCTGGGACCTGCAACTGTCACATGGATGACTACATTCCTAGCTGCTTCTTATATGAAGACAATTCATCACTCGGATATTAATTGCTATTGTACAAATTAATTACTTGCTATTGTAGCTTTAAGCCTTAACAATGTAACAATAATTATATCTTTTAAATTACAGGTACGAATAATAAAATACAGCAAATCAAATATTTAGAGCATTTATCAGAGATGAGACACTGAAGTGAGTGCTTTAATCATCTTTAATCTTCACAATAATTACTATTATTATCCCTATTTAATGGATGAGCAAGTTGAGGCTTTCAAAGGTTAAGCACTGTGCTCCAGGTCACAGCGCAAATGAATGTTACATCTGGAACCCAAATTCGCATCCCAAACTGGGACCCTCCCTCAGTTTTCTGCACCCACTGAAAAACCTTGACAGTTCATTGACCAAACACCTATCAGGTATTTGGCAGGTAACTCTTAAATCGCTAATACTTTAAAAACACAAAAGAAGAATATGAAACAACCTCTACTCACAAAATGCTGGGATTTTAAAACCTCATCCCTGATCTTCCCTGACATTTGATTTCATACAACTTATTAATATATATGTTTATGGACCAAAAACAATGGAAAATACATTATATGATATGAAGTACTTCACGGTCTCTAAAGCAATTCACCTTGCAAAGCAGCCACCCATTTTAACAAAGAACCAAGAAAGCTTTGTTTTTTCATCTTCCCCAATACACACCTTTACACAGAGAATGCTCCTTGAAGACATTTCTGGTGAGAGAGGTTTTAGCTCGAGTAATAACTCTGCATGAGAGTTTAAGGATGAAGGATGCAATTTTAAAAACAGCATCATGGGTTTTCAAGGGGAAAATTGAAATGTTATTTCAAGTCCCGGGATAATAAGATCAATAGATAACTTCCCAGTGGAGACATTTGCCTTTGGCTGCCTAAAGCAACAGTCTCCGCTGTTTGCCTCAAGAGACCACCCCATGGTTTCATCGTCCTCACTGTTAGGTTATTTGTCCTCATCTATAACCTAAAATGCTTTCTGTTAAATTTCAACATGGTAACCACAAGCTGCTCTCCCAAATAATCACCTCCCTCAGTTTTCTGCACCCATTAAAAACCTTGACAGTTCATTCACCAAGCACCTACCAGGTATCTGGCAGGTGCCTTTTAAATCACTAATACTTTAAAAACACAGAAGAAGAACATGAAACAACCTCCACTCATAAAATGCTTAAGACAAGTTGCTGGGGAAAGTGTGACAAACCCAAAAGAAAACGAGTGGCAAAATGAATTAACCTTCCCTTCATTGATAAACAACCATGTAAGAAATAAATGGTTATTAGCACGTATGTGCCAAGCACTGTAATAAGATTAGGAACAAAAATAAGGCAGATATAGCCTTGCCCTAGTTTATATAGTTAAGAAACCTTTCAACTATTGCCAATTATTTGATGTAAATATCCCTACTGCCATCCAACCATTCAATATCCCTTTAAAGTCTGATGAAATTGTTCTAGACACTAGGGTTGCCAGGTTTAGCAAATAATATACAGATGTTGGCCATGTGTGGTGGTTCCTGACTGTAATCCCAGTACTTTGACCAAGGTGGGAGGACTACTTGAGGCCAGGAGTTCATGACCACCCTTTTCCAATATAGCAAGATATCCAGCTCTACTAAAAATAAAAAAAAAAAAAAGCCAGGTGTGGCGGTGTACACCTATAGTCCCAGCAACTTGGGAGGCTGAATTGGGAGGACTGCTTGAGGCCAGGAGTTCAAGGATGCTGTAAGCTATGACCACACCACTGCACTCCAGCCTGAGTGACAGAGCAAGACTCTGACTCTTAAAAACAATAATAATAACAACAACAGAAACAGATGCCCACTTAAATCTGAACTTCTGATACAGGACAAATAACTTTTAGGATAAGTATGTCACAAACATTGAACGGGACATACTTATCCTAAAAAATTATTTGTCATTTATCTCAAATTAAGATCAAATTCAAATTTAACTGGCATCCTGTGTTTTATCCAGCAAGCCTAACATGCCATTTGACCAGTAATGTTAATCTGCAAAACAAATATAAAAACAGATCTTTTGTTGGCTGAGCCTGGTGGCTCACACCTGTAATCCTACCACTTTGGGAGGCCAAGGCAGTGGATCACCTGAAGTCAGGAGTTTGAGACCAGCTTGGCCAACATGGCAAAACCCTATCTGTAGTAAAAAAAAATACAAATATTAGTCGGGTATGGTGGCTTGTGCCTAAAATCCCAGCTACCTGGGAGGCTGAAGCAGGAGAATTACCTGAACCCAGGTTGCAGTGAGCCAAGATCATGCCACTGCACTCTAGCCTGGGAGACAAAGCAAGACACCATCTCGAAAAATAAAAATTAAAAAAAAAAATGTGCCAGAGCTATAAGAGTTAAAAATTTCAAGCAAATTACCCATAAAACTCCTGATGATGGAAGGGTGGAACAAGAGAACCGGGGCACCACACACTTCCATGATAGTCACTGTAGATGGTATGCCTAGGGGTATTTGTAACACAGCAACCCTGATAAGTCAACAAGAAACGGAAGCCTTAACTAAATTTTTCTTTATGGAACTGCAATTTCTAGTTTTATTTAATAAACACAGTTACAAGAACAAATGCAGCAGTGAAGAGGACAAGAGATAAAAGAGTCTGTCTCTGAGTACGTATCACACCCTATACCACATTTAGTTCAAAACAGTCAAGGTTAGCAACCTGCCCCTTCAAACATCTCGCAATTCTACGTGCATCCATCACTCAGCAGCAATAACATTTCTTATTGTTTCTAAAGGGAATGCCATACACTTGAAAAGCTGTAAATTCACTGTAACACATACATGCACAGTACACGCAAACACACTTATATGCTCACTCGCCAGACTGTTGAGCAGCAATCCTTGGCTCAAGTCTTCAAACTGCACCTTGGAAATACCAGAAATGTCCCCTTAAGAAGACTGTCCAGATTTACCTTCACTACATAACCCCCCACCCCCACCCCCTGCTTGTATTCCAGGGCAAGACAGGAAAGATATTAGACAGAAAAGATATTGAAGGCCCACATTAAATCAACCCAACTTACACTTAGTATGTGCAGGACACATTTAAATTATGCTATAACAGAGATTTCTACTTCTACAACAAAACTTGCTTCCTTTTCTTCTGGAAGAAAAAGATAAAGTGAATTTCTCAAACTCTCTCAGGGCAGTCTACTATGTGTGGGGAAAAAAAAAAAAAAAAAGAGCCAATGGAATGTGGCAGAGTAATATGTACTACTTCTAGGCCTGACCCATAAAATGTTCACAAGCTAGATGGGGACGGATGGCAGAGCTACAAGACGGAAGGAGCCTGGGTCCCTGAATGACAAACTGGAGGGGGGGCTAGTGACTTACCATACCTGCATTACTAACTTTGCATAAGTTAAAAGTAAACTTTTATTCTGTTGAACCACTGAGATTTGACAGCCTATTATAGCCATCATCATTATTAATATATGCCCAAGCCACTGCAAATCAAATGGAAATCCAAATTATATTTCATGAAATGTCTGGTATCTCTCTTACAATTCTGTTGCTCCAGACTGATTTATACTACTTCCCACTTTATAGAAAAAGTTTCTTATCTCCCAGTTTCATATTGATTCATTCTGCAAAGAAAATCCAGTTTTGCTGCATGTCAATTTAAATTCTGATAAGCCACAATCCCACCAATATTTGAAAATGGCCAAGTTAATCTATAGTCCATGTGAAGCAAGAACCATCAGGAAGAATTTGAAAAAACAAAAATAAACATCAAGGGTTTATATTTGAAGAAAAAGCATATGCTAAAGTTAGCATTTAAAACAGTGTAGTACTGCCAATATAGATTAAATAATATTATATATACACACACACATATATATCACACACATGTATCCTAGAAACAGACCTATGTACAAATAGAAAATACGAGAGATGTAAATGAATACAGTGTAAGGTAGTATCTATCTTTAGGGAGTATTCTGAGACAATTCAAGGTGGGCAAAATGAAACATTAATCAAAAAGTTTTGGTGAAGAAGTTAAGGTGATGACTAGGGTTGTATGTCAGATGTTTTAATAACGTTGGCAGTTCCTAGATTCTACAGTCTTTCTCAAATCTAAGAGGTTTATCCCTGAGGCAATTTTCTTCTATTTTTACTACCATATGAAAAATGTTTATTCTATCACAGGTTTCCATTGACTAGAAAAATTTCCTTCTTTTTACAACTCTGAAGTCTTAGCACAAATCATTTTCTAACAGAGCTAAAGTAAAACACATTATTAGTTGATGCCAATACCCGTAGAAAATCTCTAAAAAACAAATATTTCGTTAAAAAAAAAAATCAGCTCTCCAAGTTACCAATTCCATGCACTTAAAATGCTGCAAATCTCAGGTAAAGTAAAATAACATTATAGTTTATGTTCATGTCATCAATAGCTTGAAAAATTCATGTTTTACAACTCTTAAACACCTTTCTAAACTCTTCTTTTAGGTGTAACTTCAAACAGCAAGGTAGGAAGTCTTAGTACTTCTCATTTGCATTTTAAGTCAACTTAATGTATAAATTACGTAAAATAAAATCCATTTATTTTAGGTATACAATTTGGTTGCTTCATAATATAATCATATAACTAGGATCAAAATCAAGATATAGAACATTTCCATCACCCCCACTGTGTTTCTTCATGTCATAAAACTGTAGTCAATTTCTCCATGTCTAATCCTTGTTGCCTGGAGACAACCCATCAGATTTTCATCATCATAATTTTATCGTCTATTTATCTTGTATCTTGAATCTTGTATGAACAGAATCATATAGTTCATCATCTTTATGTCTGGCTTGTGTTACTCAACATAACGTCTTTGGGATTCATCCACGACATTGTGTATATTGGTAGTAGGGTCCTTTCTGTTGCTGGGTTGGATTTCCCTGTTGGATGTACCACCGTTTTTTTTTAAGGCAGAGTCTTGCCCAGTCACCTAGGCTGGAGTGCAGTGGCGCAACCTCATCTGACTGCAACCTCTGCCTCCCGGGTTCAAGCGATTCTCCTGCCTCAGCCTCCTGAGTAGCTAGGACTACAGGTGTGCGCCACCATGCCCAGCTAATTTTTTGTGTTTTTAGTATAGAGATGGGGTTTCACCATGTTAGCCAGGATTGTTTCCATCTCCTGACCTCGTGATCCGCCCGCCTCTGCCTCCCAAAGTGCTGGGATTACGGGCATGAGCCACCACACCTGGCCCTTACGGATGTACCAACAATGATCTGCTTACAAGTTAATGGATACTTGGGTTATTTCCAGTTTTTTGCCAGTTATGAACACTCAATATACAAGTGTTTTGTGGACTTCATAGTTTTGATTACTGCATCACAGTAAGCCTTTCTATGACACAGTTTGAGTCCTCCAACTCTGATCTCTTTCAACTGTGTTTTTGGCTAGCCTAGGCCTTTTGTATTTATGACACATTTTTTAACAATGTCATCAATTTCCATAAGAAGCCTTGATGGTGTTTTGATGAGTTCTCCTAGAATCTAGGTATCACATTCTAGTGCTTCTTTGCCCCCAGCACCTCAAAGTAGCTTCTGAAAAGATGACATTACCTAAGTCGATCTCCCGCTGAGCTGGTGAGGAGGAGGCAGCATATTCATCCCACACTAAGCTCCCTTCACCACGGAGACTGGGTGAGAGGCCCAGACCTGGTCCTGGCACATTCCCTTATCAACCTGTATTTACACATCCTCCTGTACTCAAGCAGATTTACTATTCCACAGTAGTGCTCGCTTCTTCTCGTACTTTCAGCTTATTTCACTTAGCAAATGGCCAGTGGACAGAAGCACATGATTGTTCTTTTGTGGTGCCATTTCCTAAGCATGAACACATTTCTTAAGGGCAGAAGGGTGAGGTGGAGGTGGGGGTGGACGAGGACTAAGTTTAATCACATCTTGTTTGACCTGACAGTATAAAGGATTCAATAAAAAGGTTTGAAAAGAGTCCACCTTGTACCTCCGGTTAGTTCAATGCCCCATTAGTCTGGATAATGACTTTATACCTACAGGACAAAGAAATTTTTTTCCCTTTCTTTCAAAAGAAAGAAGAAACCTCACAAAACTAAGATCACTGTAGAAGAGTAACCTGCTCTTAATTTCTCCACCTAGAGAGTGCACCTGGCCTCCTCGCTTTAACTCAGGGCTTTTCAGCAAACATATGACCTGGGAGAACAAATATTAAATAGAAAGGATCTTCCTTGCTCACTATAATATGACTGTGTCAAGTATCTACAAAACACCTCTGATATTTTTGGCTTAAACATCTGTAATGGTCACAATATGTAAGCTGATGCCTTTTTATTGTTTAGATTGGTAAGACAATCGGAGGATGGAAAAAGGCATTATTAAGATAGCTACCTATCGGCCAAGTATGGTGGCTCGCATCTATAATCCCAGCACTTTGCAAGTTAGAGGCCAGTGGATCACTTGAGGTCAGGACTTTAAGGCCAACTTAGCCAACAGGGCGAAACGCTGTCTCTACTAAAAATACAAAAATTAACTAGGCATAGTGGCAAGCACTTGTAGTCCCAGGTACTCAGGAGGCTGAGGCAGAAGAATCACTTCAAACCAGGAGGTGGAGGTTGCAGTGAGCTGAGACCGTGCCACTGCACTCCAGCCAGGGTGACAGAGGGAGGCCTCGTCTCAAAAAAAAAAAAAAAAAAAAAAAAAGTCTCTCTGAAATTATCTATATCCTGTACATTTGTTTACTTACATTTTGCTTACAAACTCCAAAAGTAAAATACATTCTCTGCCCCATGTACCCACACACAGAGTACCCAGTCAATGATTTTTTGATGAATGAAAGAATATTTAGTCCTAGAGCTTAAATTAGCATGAACAAAGCAAGAAATCATTACACAATTCACACTGACACCATTTGTAATAAAACCCAAATCGTCCTCATTACATACTTACAAAGTGCTTATTAAATCACTTTGTTTAATAGATGAAAGCTTAATTTTTGGTCCTAAAACAATAAGATGCATTTGCCCAAATCATAATTCAACATATAAAACATTTACTTCTTGAATCATATGGGTTTACGACCCTAATATTTTAAATTAAAGATTTAATAACTAAAGAATACAGATCAAAATGGGCCCGGGATATTCAGACAGAAAACTAGCAAAAAATGTTCTTAAGAATGTTAACTACACTTTAAAAAAACTGAAAGCAATCTAAGTGACTAAAGCAAAATCACATCAATTAAGTCACAATCACATAAAGTAATATGATTTAGACATTATAAGCGCCTGAACCCTAATACTACCAGGAAATGTTTGCGATATAATATCAAGGGGAAAATGGAGGCATACATCTAAATATATATGTGCATATAAACTATAAGCATATACATAAATATATGTGTGCTATATTCCCTAAATTCTAAGACTCCATGAATTCTGAAATATGCAGTCATTTTAATAGCAGCTTTTTTGGAGAAAAAGAAATAGTACCACATAAAATGCACACAACTCCAAGATGTACTGGGATTAGAAAATAAATACCAAATGCATTGACAGGTGTGAGCCTTGTAATGACAAAAATGCTGTATAGGTAGGTGGAAGGGGTAAGAGTTGAGGGGTGGGGAAAGCAGGTAAAGTACAGAAAGAAAATTCATGAAATGTCAAAAGCAATTCTTTTTTCCTAAGGTAATTAATCGCTATTTTATTTCTCTATTTATTTTCCAACTTCTCTATATGAAACATGTGTTACCTCTATAACCTTAAAAGAGATTGATCGAAAATATATTAAAGGCATTTTTTTTTTCAAATAAAAAAGTACTGTTGTTGTACAGGTCTACTTTAAAGCAATTCCTGTATTTTCAGTTCAAGTCCCAACTCTGTCAGTTTAAAACGTTTTAGGCTGTGGTTCTTGGAGCTGGTCCTTCCTAGAAATTCCAACCTTCTAGTAGCTGAAGAATATTTACTATTTTACTAAAGTTTGTTTTTGCATCTATCTTCCTTGTTGATCTGGGGCTTCCAGGAGCAGCTGGATGTTTTTTATTTTTTTTTGAGACAAAGTTTTGCTCTGTTGCCAGGCACCAGGCTGGAGTGCAGTGGCGCAATCTCAGCACACTGCAACCTCCACCTCCCGGGTCCAAGTAATTCTCCTGCCTCAGCCTCCCGAGTAGCTGGGACCACAGGTGCGCAACTACCACACCCAGCTAATTTTTGTATTTTTTAGTAGAGACGGGGTTTCACCACGGTCTCGATCTCTTGACCTCATGATCCGCTCACCTCCCCTTCCAAAGTGCTTGGGATTACAGGCGTGAGCCACCATGCCCAGCCCAGCTGGACATATTTTTAAAGAAACAGAACACTATCATAGAACAGTCTCTTGTGTCTACTACTTTTTATGTATCTAAAGTAAGATTCATTCTACAGAGGCCAAACTCAAATCTACCTAACAGTAAATATTTTTCAGGTGTAATCAACTTAAGAGCTAGTTAAATATATTTAACACATTAAACAAGCTTTTCCAGCCTCCAATAAAAGTAATTTTCTGTGAAATTTCTTTTCTCAGTGATGTTACTTTCTTTAAAGCCCAAAATTGAAAGGTTATCTATTATCTTAAAGGATATAGGACTTGTTGGTTTTAGACTTGCTTACAATATTAAATTTTTTCTGGTAGGAGCACATAAATCAGAAACCTGCAAACTTCTCTCAATCCTTATTGAATTCATAAAGCTTTGGTTTTGCAGACATTTTAATTAATATGTGCTAACTTCACACTATTGTTCACTTAAAGACTAGTCTATTAAGCATGAAAAGCTTGGATTTTATATAGCTCCTTTTAAAATGCAAACTCTCAGAATTCTGGAAACAAAGACACTAATAACATGCTATCAATTTTATTTACAGAAACACAAGACAAGAACTAATTCCAAATGACAGTTTTAGCAGGAGAAAGCAAATGAAGAAGAAAAAGCCCAGGGAGAGTGGTAAGAATACCCAATTTCTCCCTTTTTGACCAGTCATTTGATATGGAATATTACAGTGTTATTGAAATAAAATTTAGTTAACTATTTTTAAAAAGTTATTCTGGCATTTGGTTCAAAAGGTCCAAATACAAGTAGATTTAAGCCATCACTTGTTTAACAGATCGTTTTTATTTAAGGGATTCCCAGCCACAAACTGTTAGAGTTTTAAAGGAAAAGCCTCATTTTAACCACCATGTGGGGCCAGAATATCACATTGTAGGCACTCTGTTCATTCAAGCACATGAAAAACTCGATGGTATGATGAAAATTTAAGGAGGTTAAATTTGGCAATCTTATTTTGAAAGTAAATCCAAAAGGGACATTTCAAAGAGAAAAAAAAGTACATATACCTGTCTAGTTTTGGTGGCCTAAGTCTCCAGTCAGGCCCAACTTCTAGGATTAATTATTTGAAACAAAAAACAATTATTCAGCTGATTTCAGGTGGATGACCCAACAATCTTCCCCATTTAACTATTTCTCAAGTACTGAGTTCAGGGCAATAATTCTGAGTGCCTTCACCATTTGTCCTAGAAACCAGCTTTTAGGCCCTGTTCCCTCCCATCCGCTATCTGAAATCTCAGGGCAGTCATTTAACTATCCTGGTGTTATGAGCTGAATTGTCCTCCCCTGTAACATTCAAGTGTTGAAGTCCTCCTGGGGCTGTATTTGGAGACAGAGTTTTTAAAGGAGTAAATAAGGTTAAATGCAGGCAAAAGCGTGGGGGCCTGATCCATTGACGCTGATGGCCCTGTAAGAGGAAGAAAAAAGACAAAGAAGGCCTTGTAAAAATACACTGAGAAGGTGGCCATCTCCAAACCAAGGGGAGAGGCCTCAGAAGAAAAACTTGCAATACATTGATCTCAGACTTACAGAGGCTGCACTGTGAGAAAGTAAATTTCTGTTAAGTCACCAGTTTGTGGTGTTATAGCTGCCCTAGTGGACTAACACATCTGGTTTCAATATCTTCACCTATTTTCGATAATCCCACAAAACTGGTCACTGAAAGCACCCACAAGTGAAAAATACAGTACAGACACATGTATGTACCTATACAGACATTCCTCATCCCCTTCCTTCACCTGAAACACAAAATTCCAGGCTAAATCCTTGCTATTATTCAATCAATGCTGCTGATCCACGCCTGTCTATGACGTACTATGCAGGCTGCACCTTGTATTCAGCCTTTAACAGTCTAGTACACCCTGCATCCTAAACGCTCAGCAAGACAGGGGCAAACAGGAGCCCTGCTTGTGAGTCAGCTTCCAGCTACTCTATCACACATTTCAGGAGATATTACTGGGTAACTGTAAAAAGGTCAAGAACTAAAGATAAAAAACCTGGATTCAGGCTGGGTGTGGTGGCTCACACCTGTAATCCCAGCACTTTGGGAGGCCGGGGCAGGCGGATCAGGAGGTGAAGAGTTCAAGACCCGCCTGGCCAACATGGTGAAACTCTGTCTCTACCAAGAAAAGAAAAACTGGCTGGGCGTGGTGGCATACAAATAAATATAAATAATCCTTCAATGAACCTGACACTTAAGATGCTGAATCTTAGGTATATTTGGACTTTATTTCTATACCTAGCTGAATTTAAGATAACACAGTCAAAAGGATTATAAATATGAAACACAACCAAAGTTATCATTGTAATACACCCACAAAGGTTAAGCTTTCATTGGCTTGGGTGGGAAATCTGGCTGAAATATAATTCAATTGTCTAATTTTGAGCCCTGGATTCCCAGTATGTTCAACTTAGAAAACTTCCAGGATGAGAAAAAATTAGCAGCCCACATTAGAACCAAAACTGTCATGTTTTTAAGAAAAAGAATCCCACTAGGCTGGTCTTGATCTCCTGGGCTCAAGCGATCCGATCCTCCCACCCTAGCCTCCTGAGTAGCTGGGACCACAGGTACATGCCACAGTAACTGACTAGAAGCACATTTTTAAATCAATTAAGCTCAACAGCAAAGATCTGTATGCAAACTGTCCCCCTTGCCAGGAGTATCTTTGAGAAAGAAACAATCTTAAGGCTATAAAAGAATTTTTATGAAAAAATTTGACACTTTAAATATTTCAGATAATTCTGAGACCAATTTTTAATCAAAGTTCCATCTAACAATTGTAACCACAAGAGATTTTTTGTGGAAAAAAATGATTCAAGGGAGGCGACATGTCAAAAAACAAAAAGACGCTATAACAATTTCCTTCCAAGGCAAATGTGTTCTTTGACAAATAACGTCAAAGAAAGAATATATAACCAATCTGTTATGTTTACTTCCGAAAAAAAGTATCTTCTGAAATTCTAAAGCTGATCTCCATTTTATTAATCATTTTAAGCTACTGTGCTGTGACTAATTGAAGCAATAAAGTAGATGAGAAATAAAGAAAACCCACAGCCCTGTGGATAAGAATACCTAACATTTACACAGAGCTCTTCTTTCAAAGATGAGCTTCCACAGAAAATACTTCAACCCTGAGGGAATGAGGACAGCAACAGAAGTGGCAAGGAATAAAGGATTCACCAGGACACCTGTACAATCACTTACCACATCCTTGCAGGGACTCTCGTTTAGGTCTAGAATCACAAACACCACCCCAAGTGAAAGATCTGAAATAAACTAGATTAAACAGGTAAAAGCCTAAAAGCCCTTCAGATTTCTTCTGCATGTTTTCAAGCAGATTTGCTATATCCAGCACAGGCACACTGAATTTTGACAGATGTAGCAAACTGCCCTGCAAAATTGGGGGCATTAAAAGTCCTATAGTATATATTTAGGGTCATAGGTAAGATTCGATTTAAAACTTTCAATCAAGAGACTCTATCAGCACCTCAGGCTAACTCTACTCCACTCTTCAAATAAAAAGGAGGAATGCCCAAAAATCAATGAGTGGATAAAGAAATTATGGGACATTACACACACACACACACACACACACACACACACACACACACACACACGATGGAATACTACTCAGCCATAAAAAGGAATGAACTAATGGCATTTGCAGCAACCTGGGTGGGAGTGGAGACTATTATTCTGAGTGATGTAACTCAGGTATGGAAAAGCAAACATCATATGTTTTGACTCCTAAGTGGGAGCCAAGCTATCAGTATGCAAAGACCTAAGAATGATACCATAGATTTGGGGACTCAGGGGGAAAGGGTGGAAAGGAGATGAGAGATAAAAGGCCACAAAAGTTGGGTTCATTGTATACAGCTCAAGTGATGGGTGGACCAAAATCTAACACATCACCACTAAAGAACTTACTCATGTAACCAAATACTACCTGTTCCCCAAAAACCTACTGAAATACAAACTAAAAATAAGTAATTTTTTAAAGAAAGAAGTAAAAAAAAATCAAAGCCGCAAATTCTGCATCTCAGTTTTCTCAGCTATAAAAAGAAGATAATGATACCTATCCTATAAGACCACTGAGGGAAGAGGGTGAGATAAAGACCTGATACCCTGAAGTCAGTAAATACAGCAGTTAACAGAGCTAGTTCCAAGTCGGAAAGCCTGGGTTCAAGTCCAGGCCAGTTTCTTCCTAGCTGCGTGACCCTGGCCCAAATGCTTACCCCCTCTCTAAGCTCTAAAATTCTCCTCTGAAGACCACCACAGTACCTATCTCATAGGGTTATGAAAATTAAATGAGTTAGTCCAGGGAAGGGGTTTTGAGCACATAATAATGTTTTTAAAAAGAGATAGTCATTATTTTAGGCAGCAAATTCAATATTGCAACTCTATTTCCACATCCAATAATTTTGAAAGTGGAGCTTCTATCCCCATGTCACAACCAAAAGCACAGCTGTGGGGAGAATGTGCCCATTACAGCTAAATGGAAATGTGAATTCATTTGCATGGAATTGTGCATGCAAAGCTCCCCCTTCTTGTTAGGCTGAACAACATGATTATACTTATTTTGGCAGATATAATTTTTTGATTGACTCTTTCTGGGATATTTATAAGATACAAATGTATAAATCAATGTATAAATGAAATCCGTAATCTAGAAACATTTTTTAAATATTACATTATTTTTAGAAGAACAAGCCACCTAGAATAGTTACAGAAAATTAAGATGTTGTTTATTCTCTTTTAAGTAATTTTTGAATCTTCTCATCTGAAGCGATTAGAAAACTTTTACTATCCATCAATATCTATTATATGTGTGTGTATATCTGTATACACAGTTTGAACCAGCAATTCTTATGAAAAACTGTCTCCTTTTTTCAATGGAGAAAAAGGCTCAAAAATATCATTCCCCATAAAAGAAAACTCAAAAACGCCCCCAAATTTGGTACACCTTTGTCTCTATTTCCATGGTCCTTGGCATTTTCCTAACTCATCCCTTCCTGAAATTCCTAGGTCATTATTAACGTGAGAAACAGCTATAGATAGAGTAAGTGAATTAACAAAGCACGAAGATAGCAGATGGACGCTGGCCTGCACAGAATGAATGAATGGTGGCTTGAATCTGCTTTCCCTTTAAGCTGGGTTGAACATCAAGCAAGGGAAGCAATATGAGGTTAAAAAAAAAAAAAAAAAAAAAAAAACAGAGTGAGCCACAATCTCAAAAAAAAAAAAAAAAAAAACAATAAAAAACAGGTGCCACCTGCTATTTTTAAAATGGAACAAAAAGGTCCTTTCTGTGTGTGGTATATTTATAATGAGCAAAAATTATCCCAATGATTTTATGCAAGTCAAATGAAAAAATTAGTCACTTAGCTTCTTCCTTTCTCAACCGCTTATTCCTTCCCTTCACCGTAAGTGGGTATTACGCACCCACCAGAGTTGTGGGACAGATGTTAACACACCTATTTCTGTATTTCAGTGAAAAATTCTGGAATAGCAGCTTGGAGTATCCCGGGTTATGCCTGAATAATCCCTCCATGAAAATAGGATAGATACTCATATGGCCTCACATCAGTGAGATTAAACAGATGGACCACTAAAAGAATATATTTTGCAGCTAAATGTCCGTCACTGACTCGATATTCCTCAAAAACTTGAGAACATCAGACCATACAAGTTAAGGCTTCAAATGTTGAACCAGGATGTTTGTTATTTAAACATTCTCATTAGGTCTTTAAAAAAAGAAAGGAATCCACCATGTAAAAACAAGGCACAGATTTCTCTTTAGCTCCACAAATTATGATGCACTTACAACTCCTAATAAAGAGAACCATCACCCATTTTAAATAAGTCAATGATGAGAATATTGTGGGCAAATCTGTCAAGAATCATCAAACCTGAAGAAGACCCTAAAGTTTGTTTTCTATTTAAAAGATAGATTGATAGATTTCTGGGTTTTATGGTTGAAATACAATCAAACAACTCAACTAAACATTATCAACCTAAAAGATGATAGCATTCTTCCATGACAACAGAGGAAGACAGTTCATACCGTATGATTCCGAAGCATAGCAGTCTTGAAATTCACACAGTGAAGTTTCCAAAAATATGGCAATTCTGATTTGCTACACAGGCTTTCAGAACTGGCAGTATTCCCAGGGTTATGCCAGATGACATCACAGCATTTCTCAGAGCTGGCTTTTAAATGCATTTTTAAGTGAATAAATTTGACCAGCATTTGATATAAATCTAACTTTTAAGGACAACTACGGTGTGTAACAAAGATGCTGTCTTCGCAATGCAGCATTTAAATCACCACATGCAAAGGTTTCTCTTCTTCTTTTCTGGGAGCTATATACCACGTGGAGGATACAAGAACCTCACGGCATTATAAAAACTAAAATGAAGTGGTCTTCTTTAGTTCCACACTAAACCAACAGCCCCAACCAGATCACAAGCAAGACAACCTCTTCCTCCAAAATACACAGACGCTCCGTCTCTTTTCATTCCAAATTCAGGACCATGTTATACCAGCTAAATTCACCTACAGAGTGATTTTCTGGACTGTATGCCTCTCACTTGAAGGATGATAGAAATTTTCAATGAAAAAAACAAAAAGGAAGCTGTGTCACACAAGAACAAAACAAACAAAAAACCTGCAAGAGTCATCGATGTTGGACACATAATTTTCCTGCGGATTAATACACTCTTCCTGACAACCTGTCGTGTGATTTGATCCAAACTGTAGTAGCATCAAATCTGAGAGAAAGAGGCAGCAGGAAGGATCGGACAGTATTTGCTTTTGGAGTAGTTACCCACGCAGGTTTTCTTAGGGCCTGATCCTTTAAGCCCGAATACATCCCTGGTGGTGTCGTTTAAGGCAGTGATCGGGCTAAGTGAGGCATGATAAATGGCCCCCAGCCTGCACCCGCCTCGAAAGAGGCCTGTTTGGCCCTGGCCGTGGAAACAGAAAGGTCATTCATTACCCAGTGTGAACAAACAGAGTGCACGTTTGTGATAAATAACGGTCATTATTGAACTACAACACTCTCTGGGAATTCCTCAACACTTCCTTGACATTAACCTACTATTTGTGGAGGGCTCAGCGAGGCTCTCTCAATATTATTTAGTGTTTCATGTTTTATGTGGGACACCACAGAGACATTTACTTCGCCTTTGTTGGGATGCATGAGTCGGAACAAATACTAAGCATCTTCCTTCATATCCCATGCCAAGTATGTTCCTTCCCCCTCACTCATATGCACATACTCGGGCACACACAGGAATGCTCATATGCACACACACACACACACACACACACACACACACTCACACACACACACACCACATGCTAAGGATATATATCTCTAGAAGACAGTCAGATGCTGGCAAGACCTACACTTAAAATACTGGAGACACTGTCCGGTCTAGGCTTTGACCTGTTCTGAGTAAAAAGTCACATAGGTCAATATCTTACACCCGTGACCAAGAGGAAAAAAAGGAAATACGGAAGTTATTGGCCCAAATAAACAGATCCCTCAGGGAAATGAAAACCACAGCTCACCTCTTTTCACATAATCCCTGTCACTGTGCCTTCACACAAGCTGCTGTCACTGCAGGCAAGGCTTGTCCCATGTCCCCTGGAGTTCTTAACCAAGCCAATTCCCATTGGCTGAAGCCAACACCATCCTATGTGAAGCCTTTCCAATGTATCCCTCCCCAACCATGTGTAGTCACCCCTCCTCTGGGTTCACACAGCACTTCCTTAAAAGGCCAGATGAAACACATGTCAGTTACAAGTCCATGCGTTGCATTCACTTTCTTTCTTTTTTTGAGATGGTGTCTCGCTCTGTTGCCCAGGCTGAAGTGCAGTGGTGTGATCTTGGCTCACTGCAACCTCCGTCTCCTGGGTTCAAGTGATTCTCCTGCCTCAGCCTCCCAAGTAGCTAGGGCTACAGGTGTGTGCCGCCAAGGCCAGCTAATTTTTTTTGGTATTTTTAGTAGAGACAGAGTTTCACTGTGTTAGCCAGGATGGTCTCAGTCTCCTGACCTCGTGATCCACCTGCCTCGGCCTCCCAAAGTGCTAGGATTACAAGCATCAGCCACTGCAGGCATTCACTACCTATGTGCTGTTAAGCATGGGCCAGGCACTGTGCAAATGAAAGGCTGTGTGCAAAATAGACCTTGTCTACTTCCTTCTAGGCTACAGGCATCTTCTCCATGAAGTAGTTAGAACTTAGATTTCTTCACTTGTATATTCCCAGATGTTACTGACTATGCCTGGTATGTTACAGTTGCACAACATGTGTTGCTGTATGAAAGAACAAACACATGTATGGACAGATATTAAACATCTTCTATACTGTGTCACCCAGGTTAGACTGCATATGGGAAAATAACTTACTGCTTTGCTAGCCTAGGAATTTAAACCTTTAAAATGTGAGTGACGATTATTATATCTCATAGAAATGCTTAGAATATAGAAACCATGTAATGTACCTTAATAGACTGATTAAAAAAAGGCATGTAGAAGACTGAAATCACATGCCAGAGAAATATAGCATGACTCAGTATTACTAGCAAAACAAAAACTAATTACTGTACAATGAATTGAAGTCAATAATGCAAAACTGACTTGATCTAAGAATCAGCAGTTAAGGAAAAATATTTTAATGTAAGAAATTACCTAAAATTTCCAAATAAATACAGTAAAATTAAGTGTCTCTCTTTAGGTAGTATATATGAGCTAAAGCACTATTTTATTATCTCTTGTTATAGAAATTTTTAAGGTACTATATAATAAGCAAATATAATACCTTATGTCTTTAGATCTCTAAAGTAGCTGTATCAGGATAGGGTCACTAGTGATGACCTATATCTCAGACTAGAAAAACTTGCATTTTATCTACTTGATATTAAAATGTGTATCATGCTGTTTATCATGTATGTATAACCTAAAGAGGCAAAATATTGGGCCTTCCCAGTATTTGAAAGATTTATATACACCCTTCCAGCCGGGTAAACATAAAAATATAGATAGCTACATGGGGAGATAAGAGAAATGTGACTACAGCCAGGGGCATTTCCATGGACTGAAGGACAGATCAGGGATGTCACAGGATATCATGAGGTCACAAGAAGAACTTCCAGTGGTAAAGAGAGCTGAGGAACATTTCTGACCTTGGATCCATGAGTGAGGCTGGATGCCAGATTCTGTCCACCTTCTACCTTTCCTATAGTATGATGGCATGTGATTAGGAACAAGGTATACAAAAGTGAGAACTGAGATTGAAACACTTTTCTGAGAGTGTATTCAATTATATGAAAGACAAAAAATAAAAGCCTTATATTTACCCCAGCTTCTCTGGGTGAACTACATTATGCTGCAAACCTAACAGTCCTCCAAAATAGAATCTTAAAACAACATGGTGTTTTCTTGCTAATGGTGTAAATATACCACTTAGGGGATTAGGCTCAACATCTCCCTTACTGGGGTATGCAGGTTGAGAGGGCAGCTTCACCTTCACGCTTCCCTGACTGTAGAGGATAGAAAAACACAGCAAAGCACGTCCTTACTCTGAAAGATTCCACTTAAAGGTAACAAACATCTATATTCTCATTCATATCTATATTCTCATTCCAGTTGCCTGATGGAGTTTGAGAGTCATGCTCAACTTAGAGCAGGATATGTAAGGTTACCATATGTCTGGAGATGGAGAGCTAAAAGTATTTCTAGAAGCGGATTAATTACTACTTCAATCACCAAGTGATTTCAGGACAGGTTAGGTTTTGCTGCCACATAACCAAAAAAAAAAAAATTTCCATTTTTAGAATGTTTTATATTTGACTATCACGTCTAATGAACTCTAGACCTATGATACTTCACAGATGAGAAACAGAAGAGTCAAGCATCTTTACAAAAAAGGCTATAAAGGGAGGTATAAAAAGCAAGTGGTAGAATAGGAAGCAAGTATTTTACCTCACTGTAAAAAAAATCATTCTTAGCTTCAGGTTGCCACTAACGCAAATATCAAATATCTGGGCACTCTTACATTAACAAATTGGCAGACACCGAAAGTAGGGAAGATGGGAAATAGTACAAACATTAGGTTTATAAGTCCTCAAAGATGTGGAAGAAGGGACTGGGTGACTCCAAGATTAATGTAAATCATTTTTGTGGGGTTGGGGGGTCAGGTGAAAGAACAAATGCATTTCCCAATGATTCTCCAGTGACCTGGATTAATCAACAATAACCTCCATGTCATTATCTTGTCAGTTCCACTTAGCATCACTGCAGGTTGGTCCCCTAATGCCTCCACAGTTTGAAAGTATCTCCATTGATATTCACTATATGCTACCCACCATAGGGGAAAGGGTCCCTTTGACAGAAGAAGGGATAAACATTTTTAGCAAATACAAACTAAATCTCCATGAGAGAAACAAATCAGAAGCCTTCTCCCTACTCTATCCCATGTCAAACTACACAACCAAATAAAAAAAAAAATTTTAACTTAAGATATTTAATCCTCCTAAAATGATAGAATAGCTGGTAATGATAATGGCGGTTAAGAATATTTAAGTACTGGGGCTGGGCATGGTGGCTCATGTCTGTAATCCCAGTACTTTGGGAGGCCGAGGCGGGCAGATCACAAGGTCAGGAGTTCGAGACCATCCTGGCCAACATGGTGAAAACCCGTTTCTATTAAAAACACAAAAAATTAGCCGGACATGGTGGCACAAGCCTGTAATCCCAGCTACTTGGGAGGCTGAGACAGGAGAATCGCTTGAACCCAGAAGGCGGAGGTTGCGGCGAGTCGAGAATGCACCATTGCACTCCAGCCTGGGCAACAAGAGCGAAACTCTGTCTCAAAAAAAAAAAAAAAGAAAAAGAATAATTAAGTACTTTCTATGTGGAATGCAGACTGCTAAGTAATTCATATGCATAATTTCCATGAATCTTTAAAAATGGTTACTATTGTCATCATTTTTTAACAAGATCAGTTGGGCGTGGTAGCTCATGCCTGTAATCTCAGCACTTTGGGAGACTGAGAGACTGAGGCAGGAAAATTACTTGAGTCTAGAAGTTGAAAATCAGCCTGGACAACATGGTGAAACCCCACATCTACTAAAAAAAAAAAAAAAAAAAAGAAAAAAAGAAAAAGTAGCTGGCTGTGATCGTACACAGCTGTAGTATTAGCTGCTAGGAGGCTGAGGAGGGAGAATGGCATGAGCCCCGGAGACTGAGGCTGTAGTGAGCTGTGACCGTACCACTACACTCCAGCCTGGGTAACACAGAGAGATCCTGTCTCCAAAAAAAAAAGACCACCAAGATAATGGGATAAGCAGTAGCAGAACTGAGACCGTATCTTGGTCTTATTCTAAATTTGTGAAATTTATTTAACTACCATGCAATAATGTCTCCTGTTTCATACCTACAATCTAGTAACTAACTGTTAGTTCAGCTTTTAAAATCTACAATATGCACTGCAAAATCACCAAAACAATAGGTATAAAACTCTTATATGTCGACTTTTCCCTCTTTGTATTATGTTCTGGTCTTTACAATTTCTATGGATCATAACTACAACCAACTGCAAGTACCTATTTGCATTTTTCTGTAATTTTTCTATTTAATCTGTGTTCAGGATGACCAGTCTTACACTTGAAGTATTTAACTAAATGATTTTTAAAATAAAACATGGGGGAATGGTAAGCCCAATTGGTTTCCCTTAATTAGTAATCCCTAAAAGTTTTGAGAAACATGAATGCACAGAATTACTGAATTCTGACCAATAACCCGAAAACTTTCTTCAGCCTTTGGGACTCCAGGAGTACATTTACTGACGCATCGCCAATATTCTTACCCTTTTCACAAGTTATCCGTAGAGCAGACGGGAGTCAGGGTTAAAAGACAATCCTTTACCTCTACTCTGGAAGGTCACCTTTTACTTCCCATTCTGCACTACCCATATCTGATGGCAGCTTCAAGACCATACCTAGTTAAATTAACTGAATGTCCAGGAACACATCTCCGCAAGGGTTCTCTGTCCTAAGTGGGTTGTTAAAATCTAAGGAAGCCAATTGGACTTTGTATGACTTATCAACGTGACCAGCAAGTAGCTGAAGGATTAGAGTTTGTGTCATGCACAATTTTCATGCCTGTGGGCAAATCACAACTATTTTTTTAAGATGAGATCTTGCTATGTTGCCCAGACTGGAGTATAATGGCAAGGTCACAACTCACTGCAGCCTTGACTTCCTGGGCTCAACTGATCCTCCCACCTCAGCCTTTTGAATAGCTAGGACCACAGGCATGTACCACCACACCTAGATAATTTTTGTTTGCCCAGGCTGGTCTCAAACTCCTGGGCTTGGGCAATCCTGCTTTGGCTTCTGAAAGTGCTGGGATTATAGGCATGAGCCACCACAATTGCTGAGAAATCAAAGTTTTACTTAAGGATTCCGCTGACATTGAAAATCCTCAAAGCAGAATTAACTTGCAGCTATGGTTTTCTCCGCTGCAAGGGGAGGCCTCTTAGATGTAACGTTTGGTTTTCTTCCATCCACCTACCCTACTTCAGCAACCTGGTGGAAGAAGACTGTGTGGGGTTTGTGGGGGAAGGCTGCTTATACTCTTATGAAGTGCCTAAGGAAGCAAACAAATAAAAATTTAACCTGGCTTCTCAGACAAAAATTAACATACTCATATACAAATATGACAAGTAATTTCTGCAGGAAAGCCTAGAAAATATTTTAAACTAACTCAATAGGAATAGTATAGTCTCATTTGGAAAACCATTCAAAATCTCAATAGGAATAGTATAGTCTCATCTGGAAAACCATTCAAATCTCATAAATGTCAACTCATTTTTCATCATCTTTATAACACTGATATTTATCATCAATGCATTTGCTGGACAGACATATCCAAGAATGAAGGCATTTCTGCATTGTCCTACATTATCAATTTCTACTTGCACTATAAATCCCTGTGTACTTAAACTCAATGAAGAACAAGTTTTTTTTTCTTTCACCTTAATAGCTAGTCTACAACATAAAAAAATATGAATTATCACAATAATCTTTAAGTTTTTCATCACTTCTGTTACATTGACAGCTATTCTAAATGCATAAATTTCTTATACCAAAAATGCCTAACACATTTAAGTCCTACTTGCTCCTCTGCAATGAGCAGTATGATTCTACTAATTAATAACCCCTGTGCAGTCAGGCATGGTGACTCATGCCTATAATCCCAGCACTTTGAGAGGCCAAGGCAGTAGATCACAAGGTCAGGAGATCGAGACCATCCTGGCTAACATGGTGAAACCCTGTCTCTCCTAAAAATACAAAATTAGCCCAGCGTGGTGGCATGCACCTGTAGTCTCAGCTACTCAGAAAGCTGAAGCAGGAGAATTACTTGAACCGGAAGGTAGAGGCTGCAGTGACCCTAGATCGCGCCATTGCACTCCAGCCTGGCAACAGAGTGAGATTCCATCTCAAAAAAATAAAAATAAAAAATAACCACTGTGCAACTGGCTCATCAATTTCAACTCCATCAATCTCCCAATGTAACCAAACTTCTGAGTGCAAAGTACACATGATGGGATGGAGTGGATGGTAAAAAATATTCAGCACAGGGTAATCAAATGCCTCAAGAACTCCTAATTAAGAAAGGCAGCATGATGAATAGCAAAGGGATGTTGGCCCCCCAGTCAGAGCAGAGAATGAACACTCACTTGTTCCCCTCTTTCCCTGAAAATACACACATGGAGGTGTTCTCAAGTCACCATTGGCCATGTAATGGATCAGTCTCAAAACAAATATTGCCTTTCCTGTCTCTCCTTTTTTGGGGAAGATATGAGAACTGTCAGAGAAGAAATTCTCCTACTGTGTGTGGCTAGAGGAATAAAACATTTAACTAAAAGGGTAAAGGTTGGTACACCAAGGACCAGAAACTATTTTTGCACCAAAAATACCCCATTAATGGCCATGTAAAAATAGCTTCACCATTGGAAAATTCCTCTTTGATTAAATTGGAAAGAAAATCTCTAGGCTATGAGAATTTTCACAAATATAACACTCTAAAGGATGCAGCTCCATTCCCTCAAGTGCTTGATTTATTTTTCTTGTCCATTTGGTTTTTCAAACAGGAAGGATCCCTCTGAGGACAGAAAGGGTTTTTTTTTTTCTTTCCTTTTCTACAGAAGGTCGCTGTTCTACATTCATTACCAGAACTGGCTGTGAAAGCTTCCATTAGTGAATTACTGCAAATAAAGTTCAGGGACAACATTAACATGTTAGTCCTCATTAAAGAAAAAGTTAAATCTAAAGTCAGAGACAAGAAAGAAATTCTCAAAACATCAAGCCAACATTCCCAACAGGCCAGAATTATTTTCAGGCTGGCTTTTACCTTTTCCAAATGCAATGTGAAACCCAAGGGCTACTTACTATGTATTTGGGGATGTGGGTAGAAAGAGAAGTGCTGAACAATAAAAAAAAAACAGACACAGAAGTCCAAGAAACAGAACTGAAGAGGCAAGAATGTTGCCACAGAGGAGCATCACCAAAAACAAACTCACTGAGCAAACTCCTAATACTTCCAGGTCAGAAAAGAGAGATTCTCCATTTGGCTGTGCCAGTGACTGAAACTAATTGCTTAGGCAAGTTACTTAGCTTGTCCATGGTACAGGTACTTAATCCCTGAAGATGAAGGAGGAAGATAGATGACTATGATGCATTTGAGAGGCAGTTAAATTACTGGGTCATGCTTCTGCACTGACTTGGCAGAGGCTGCCCAGTGCTCATTACATCATATTCTAACAGCTCTGTTTACTCATCTGCAAAATGGAGAAAATCATTGTGACGACCTTATAAAGGTGCTTGTAATACTGGTAAGGCGCTTAGCATGCTTCTAAGTGAATGTTCTCAATCGTTATCATATTCAGTGCCGTCATCACTAACACTGCGATTCGTACCCTCACCTCACGACCCCTCCCCCTCTACTGTTTCTCTCTCTTTAACTTTCAAATTTCCCCTCTTCCTTTGCCTCTATCTTCTATGCTTGGGGTCATCCAAGCCTTCCCCCATTAGCTTTGTGACTCATAGCACATTACTTATCATTTAAGACTCAGTTCTCTGGCCTTCAAAATGAAGGAAATACTATTTCTCATAAAGGATTAAGAAACGTAAAAACTGTAAAACTGCTTTTCTGTCAACTTGAGAAGAGCAGACAAATGAGAAGTGATCATAATATGATGAATATGATTTTGTGCTGTTGTTTAAATCAATTATTACTGAAAAGTTAAACTTGCAAAGCTCAAGAAGTAGCCATCAATAGGGAAAATCGACGCTGAGGAGAATACTGCAAAATGGAGACAGAGTCCATAAGAAACACAGCATTTAAAAATTCTGGATAAGGAAAGGAATATTTGAAGTGCTTCATGTAATGAAAAAAAAAAAAATGTCCCTGTTTTGCAGACAAATTTGTCATTTTTAATATTATAATTTAAATAAAAAAAAAAAAAAAAAAAAAAAGCCCGTAAATGTTCACAGTGAATCCAAAAAAACACCATGTCCAATAAAGGTGTTAGAGGTAAGAAGTAAGCAAGTTCTCCAGCATGACCAAGGAACCCTAGGAAGTCTCACTCACATACAATTTTCCACTGAGGTAACAGAGGAAGTGCAAAACAGGAACCCCTGAAGATCAACGCTATCGCTACCTGTGACTTGAACAATCCTCAGCAGCCAGGAGCCTCCATCTACCGAACAGCAAAACCTGCTTTTTCCATTTTAATGACCACCGTGATTCAACACCAATAAATTACTGTTTCATCCCTACAGCTGCAAGAAAAAAAAAAAAAAAAAAAGGACAAAGGAACAAGAAATTAAAAAGGGGAGTGTTTTCTACACGATGGGTGTGTTTTTGTGTGTCAACTTGACCGGGGCCTCGGGGTGCCCAGCTATTTGATTAAACATTATCTCTCAGTGGGTCTGTGAGGGTGTTTAGCAACCGATTCAACTGACTGTTTAAAGCAGATGGCCTACCTCAATGGGGGTGGGCACCCATTCAAGCACCCTGAAAGCCTAAATAGAACAAAAAGGGAGAGGAGGGGAAAACCCCTTTTCTCTGCCTCAGTGTTTAAGCTTCAGCAGAGACCTCAGTTCCTTCGGGCCTCTGAGACAGACAGAAATTTACACCCTTGCCTCTCCAGGGTCTCTAGCTTGCAGATGGCAGACTGTGGGACTTCTCAGCCTCCACAGTCACACCAATTCCTCATAATAAATATCTTTTAAAAATATATGTCCTTTTGGTTCTCCTTCTCTGAAGAACCCCAACTCATATATCTACTTAAATTTCAAATGAGTGATTCAGCATCCTATGTTTGCTTATTGATGACTCAAACCCTTTTATTCAATGTATTCTTTGTTATTATTAATAAAAACCAAAATATCAGGAAACACCTACAAAATATGAATGATCAATTCCTAAAGATCCAATATTCACAAACATTTTCCCAACCAGGTATAGTGTTTTCCATTTTACAATTTGTTTGCTTCAATCAGGATCCAAATAAGGTCCACACACATTAAGATAAATCAAGGTACTACCCTTTTATATCCATTTACCCCTTTCTGTGCTAAATATATTTTGTACCCTCTGTTGTAGAAAGATTCCCATGTTATGGATTTTGTCAGTTTTGCTGATTGCATCCCCATGGTGTCAGTTAGCATGTTACTCGGTTTAATTTCTGTAAATCGATAGACCTAGAAGCTTGATCAAACTAAAGTTCCATATTTTGTTGGCAGAACTACTCCACAGGTAGGACTGTATACTTCTTTAGTTTTTTTGTTTTGTTTTGTTTTGTTTTGTTTTTGAGACGGAGTCTTGCTCTATCGCCAGGCTGAAGTGCAGCGGCACTATCTGGGCTCACTACAACCTCCATCTTCCAGGTTCAAGCGATTCTCCTGCCTCAGCCTCCCTAGTAGCTGGAACTACATACACGTGCCACCACTCCCAGCTATTTTTTTTATTTGTAGTAGAGATAGGGTTTCACCATGTTGGCCAGGATGGTGTCAATCTCCTGACCTTGTGATCTGCCCGCCTTAGCCTCCCAAAGTGCTGGGATTACAGGTGTGAGCCACCTCGCCACCTACTATATACTTTTTTTTTTGAGACTGAGTTTCGCTGTTGTTACCCAGGCTGGAGTGCAATGGCACGATCTCAGCTCACCGCAACCTCCGCCTTCTGGGTTCAAGCAATTCTCCTGCCTCAGTAGCTGGGAATACAGGCGCGCACCACCACACCCAGCTAATCTTTTGTATTTTTAGTAGAGACGGGGTTTCACCTTGTTGACCAGGATGGTCTCGATCTCTTGACCTCGTGATCCACCCGCCTCAGCCTCCCAAAGTGCTGGGATTACAGGCATGAGCCACCACGCCCGGCCTGCCTACTGTATACTTCTATAGAGAATTATGTAAAGCCTAGATGTCTCCCTCTTTGTGATGCTAGAGGCTGATGATAATTATTGCTAGATCCACAAATTTATTCAGGGTTGCAAAACTGTGTCACCTCTATTGCTATCTTCCCCAAATTTATTGGAAACTCCAATTATGATTATCTGAAACACTAAATGGTGTCCGTAGTAGATAAGAGAAAGAGCCTTTAGCAATCATTTGGTTACCAGCTTCTGCTTACATCATCAATGCTTCCTCAGGCTTTGAGGTTGCGCGAAGCTTGTTCTCTAACTAGTTCCTTCAAAAAGAGCTCATGGGAATTATATTGTCTGACTTCTGGCACACTCATAATCATTTGATAGTCATAGTTGAAGATCTGTTTGGGGAGTAAAATTCATGGTTCACATTTTCTATCCTTTAATATCTTAAATATGATACTCCATTGTCTTTTTGGCATATAACACTACTGTCAAAAAAAAAAAAAAACTTTCACAAGAATCCAATTTTCCTTTCCTTACAGTGACAGAGTCTTTTGGTTGGCATGCTCAAAGGATTTTTGTTTTTCCTTTTCATGAATGAATCATACATACTCTGTATTATTTCTCTCAGATGATTTGAGATTTTCTAAGGCACATGGTGGCCCTTTAAATGTAGTGTTAAGGACCCCTATTTCAATACATTTTTCTTGTGATTTTTAATATATATAATATACATTTTTCTCTTTACTTTCAATTTCTTCTTATAGGACTCCTATGACATATATTTTAGTTCTCCCTTAGGCAGCCTCTACACAACTTTTTCTTTTCTCCTTTTTCCTTTCTTTAAGACAGGGTCTTGCTCTATCGCCCAGGCTGGGGTACAGCGGCATGAACATGACTCACTGCAACCTCAAACTCCCAAGTTAAAGTGATCCTCCCACTTCACCCTCTCAAAGTGCTGGGATTACAGGCATAAGCCACCATGCCTGTCCTATACAACTTTTTCATTTCATTATACATTTTATATGATTTTTTCATCATATTTTTTTGATTATTAAAATGTTCCATCTCCTCCTCTACTTTTCTTGTTTACTTGCTCTTACATTCTAATTTCTGAAACATAATTTATTTCTACTTCTTTCCCAAATCCTGCCATCTTTTTTTTTTTTTTAAATCTGGCATTTCTGAGTTTCTGTAAAACCAATGTATAATGCTCTTCTATACCATCTATCACATTCTTATATTTTAGTCTCATTTAAAAATATCAGGTATATAGTTTTCAACTATTTTATGAGTGTTGCTCCATATTCTCTTTTTTGGAATAACCTTATATAGAGTTCAAGTGTAATCCTTTTCTTTGCTCATTTTTTAACGTAAAATAAATATTCCCAAACATCATGGGGATGGGGTGGGGGTATAGTGGAGCTGTTCTAGTTGTAAACACGTAGATCTTCTACTGTTATTATTTTTCACAAAGTGATTCCAAGCACTTTCCGAACCTTGTCTTTACTTGGCCCTGACTGCCCCATCTTGTTCAATATGACTTCTACCTTCAGCAGTTCCTCCTCTTTCAAGTTTTACCTTAGAAGGGAGATTCGGGTTATTGGTTTGGAAAATGATGGAGCTCCGGAATCACCAAATCTTGCTCCACTGTGGTCTCCTCGCCCTCATCCAGAAACTAGTTGTCCTATGGAAGCATGCCTACCCTTCAGTACACATCCCAAGTTGGCCCACAGCACCTTCCCATGGGCATCTGCAATATGCAGCTGATCTGAGGCTTCAGGTCCTCTGCCTCCTCCCTCTGGGGCCAATTCCATGCAGGTTTCGCAGCTGTAGGTAGTTCGTCCCATCCACACATGTTCTGAGACTGATGCAGACACCTACCTGTTTCATTACAGATATCGCTTGTGAGTTTATAGTTTAGCTTTTCCAGCTGCTTTATGTTTTTCATGAAAGAATCTGGGATTTTGAAACTGTCGTAACTGGTGTTTTATTCTCAGAATTCACTGACAACTCAAACTATAATGATTCTAAAGCAATCTAAAAATAATCGACTATTTTATTTTTCTTAGAAATATTAAAAGGTACTTTAAATTATCAACTCCCCCAAAATAAAAATCACCCCCTACCAGTGTTTTCTATTAAATTGTTCAGGCTAGGCGCAGTGGCTCACACCTGTAATCCCAGCACTTTGGGAGGCTAAGTTAGGTGGATCACCTGAGGTTGGGAGTTCAAGACCAGCCTGACCAACATGGAGAAACTCTGTCTCTACTAAAAATACAAAATTAGCTGGGCATGGTGGCTCATGCCTGTAATCCCAGCTACTCAGCAGCTGAGGCAGAAGAATCACTTGAACCCGGGCCAAGATCTCGCCATTGCACTCCACCCTGGGCAACGAGAATGAAACACTGTCTCAAAAAAAAAAAAAAAAAGAAATGGTTCAACCATTTTTTCAAAAAAGAATTTCAGTGATTTAAAAGGTTTAGCACTTACTTTTGATGTAGATTACCAATAGCTCTCTATAAATATATCACAAAATATATATACAAAAAAAGAGAAGTGATTATGAAACTCTCAGGTACTATGAACAAGCTTCACAGCATTGCATTGCATTTCATTTTACCAGTAAATTATCTCTACTAAAAAGCTGCATGTCAATACAAATTTCTAGCTGAAACTTTTCTAATCAGCACAGTGAGGCATCACTTTTATCTCACCAAGCTCTTCAAATCTGGTCACTACTCTATTATCTCCCTCATGATCACCCTCAACCAAACTTTCATCATATCTCATCAAGATTGCTGCAAAAAAAAACAGCCATCCACCACGTCCCTCCTCAATCCATTTTCAAACACTGCATAAACAGTTTGAATACATGTAAGCCATGGAGGTTTTTCCATGGGAGAAGATGTCCAAGGAATTCTTGGCCCCCAAAACCTTAAGAAACAGTAGAGCTACAACCATTCTGATAGCTAGATGGGATAGAGTCAACATTCCAACATTTTTTCCGTTTTTTGTTTTTGTTTTTTCTTTATGAGACAAAGTCACCCAAGATGGAATGCAGTGGTGTGATTTTGGCTCACTCAACCTCTGCCTCCAGGGTTCAGGCAAGTCTCCTGCCTCAGCCTCCAGAGTAGCTGGGATTACAGGCGCACACTACCATGCCCGACAAATGTTTTGTATTTTTAGTAGAGGTGGAGTTTTGCTGTGTTGACCAGGCTGGTCTCAAACTTCTGACCTTAAGTGATCTGCCTGCCTCGTCCTCCCAAAGTGCTAGGATTACAGGCATGAGCCTCCACGCCTGACCTTTTTCTGGGTGTTTGAAATTCTGTTCAAGAATGCCAAGACACAAAACAACATGTCACAATTCCTACTTTGAGTGGAGTTGCCATGCTATCTGAATTTCATCCCTTGGATCTCAATTTCCTCACCAGGTAAATGTAGGAGTTTGACTAGATGATAACAGAAGTCATGTTACAGATTTCTTAACAAACTATTCAACAGCAGGCAGGGAACACCTTCACTTGCAGTACTATTTTCACGGGTAAAAGATGGCCAATAACCAGTGATTTTAGGAAATAAAATAGCCTAAAATGAAATAAAAATGAAAATAATCAGAGATCCCTTCTAGAATTTCCAAACACTGGTTATGTTTCTAGGGCAAATCAGGAACCTGCCCTGCTGTATTCATTCCTATATCCCCAGTGCCTGCAACAGTGCACAGCATGTAACAGGAGCTTTATAAATATTTATTGGATAGATGTGTGGGCTTCCCTTAACCTAATAAACAGCCGCCGTATCTTTCATCTTGCTTGGTATGAGACCATTGAGCAATGACATTCTCAATAAGCACTCGCAATAAAAAAAAATGGATAAACTACTTTCGCACAGTAAAACAATGAAACCCCCTCACCTGGGTCCCTACAATCTTGCCAATACATAACCTCGTATTCTCTTGATTAGATCAAATGAGAGATGACACTGAGACTTGGTTATTCCCATTATAATGTATTCCATCTCAAGACTGCATTGGAAACAGGATTAAAGCCAATCAAGACAATAAAATGAAACAAAGAGATTTTTTTTTTTTTTTTGAGACAGAGTCTCGCTCTGTCACCCAGGATGGAGTGCAGTGGTGCGATCTCGGCTCACTGCAACCTCCACCTCCCAGGTTCGGGCGATTCTCCTGCCTCAGCCTCCCGAGTAGCTGGGATTACAGGCACACACCACCATGCCTGGCTAATTTTTTTGTATTTTTAGTAGAGACGGGGTTTCGCCATGTTGCCCAGGCTGGTCTCAAAACTCCTGGACTCAAGAGATCCACCCACCTTGCCCTCCCAAAATGCTGGGATTACAGGCATGAACCACTGTGCCCAGCCAGATTTCTTTTAATAATAAACAAAACTAAACACGAGAAATCAGCCACCATTAATGACTCAATTAGCAGGCCGGTCACAAAAAAACCTGAGTCTGAGGCAGCCCTGCAGAGGAGAAAGCATAGTAGATAGGAAGCTAGGCAGATGTGAATTTAAATCCTGTCTCTACCACTGGCCACTCTAAGCCTCGGCATCTCTATTTACGAAACAGCAATAAAGACTACTAGTTCCCTGATAGAGTTGCTGCCAGAGACAAATGAGATCAGGTATGCAAATCACTTAACAATATGCTTGGCACAAAGCAGTCATGCCACGACATTGATTTCCCTGAGCCCCTCCCAGTCATCCTAGATGAATACAAAGAAGAAAAAAGTGAGATGAAGATAGAAAGCAAGAGCAATATCCTATCAGGGCACACAAGTTTTTACATAGATTATTTCTCCTTTTGCTTATGCATGAAATAAAGAAGCTGCCCCCCAGGTAGCTACTACTGACTTTTTAGAATTTTAAGCAGCTCCCCATGTAACTCACAGTTTTCTGAGGTCTGAGAAAACCTTAAGAGAAGATCTTAAAGAATAAACAAAAAACAAGAACACATATGGGGATACTAGAGAGAAGATGAACTACAGTAAGTCAGATATCAACAAAGCAAGTTATCACTAGACGTAAGTCTGCAGGTGGATTTCAGATTTACTCTCTGTTAAAAAGCCAGCAAAGTCTGTCCTTGCATCTGTTCTTGCATACAAGGAGTGGAATACTCCAGCGGTTACGAATTATAAGCTCTTTAGCAGATGGCATAAGAGCAAGAGGGTCTGGTTCAAATCCTGCTCACCTGCTTATTAGGGATATGAGTTTAGAAAAGTGCCTTAGCTTTTTCTCCTCCAATATCTTCACTGTAAGAATAGTATCTCGCTGGGAACGGTGGCTCATGCCTGTCATCCCAACATCTTGGGAGGCTCAGGCGGGCAGACTGCCTGAGGTCAGCAGTTTGAGACCAGCCTAGTTAACATGGAGAAACCCCATCTCTACTAAAAGTACAAAAATTAGCTGGGCCTCGTGGTACATGCCTCTAGTCCCAACTACTTCGGAGGCTGAGGCAGGAGAATCACTTGAACCCGGGAAACGGAGGTTGCAGTCACGCCACTGTACTGCAGCCTGGGCGACAGAGCGGGATGGCTAAAAAAAAAAAAAAAAAAAAAAAAAAAAAAACTGTATCTCATAAGATGTCTGTAAGAATTAATGTAATATGTGAAAAACACATGTTATAACACTACACAAATGTTTGGAACATAAACAAACCACTTTGAGACCTCACTTCTCTTGTCACATGAGAATATTAGCAGCCCCTTCATAGGCTTGTTAGAATAAATCAAACAAGATGTTCTGTGGAGGAGCCAAGAATATAGTATGCATTCAATAAATTATTATGACGACAACTACTGCTATTAAAGGCATCTAGAGCTCTTCAAGGCTGAAAAATAAGCCAGTACAAATGCACACCCCCCCCCACCCCACACACACACACCCCGCCCCCAACACACAAAGATTTCCTTTTTTTTTTTTTCTGAGATGGAGTCTTGCTCTGTCACCCAGACTCGAGTGCAATGGCGCTATCTCAGCTCACTGTACCCTCTGCCTCCCAGGTTCAAGTGATTCTTGGGCCTCAGCCTCCCAAGTAGCTAGGATTACAGGTACGCACCACCACACCCAACTAATTTTCGTATTTTTTTTTTTTTTTTTTTTTTTGGAGTGACAGGATTTTACCATGTTAGCCAGGCTGTTCTCCAACTTCTGACCTCAGGTGATCCACCCACCTCGGCCTCCCAAAGTGCTGGGATTACAGGCGTGAGTCACTATGCCCAGCCATATACACAGATTTTCATTTTTAAATACCTTACTCTTTCTACAGCCTCAGACCCCATGCTCTACAACTCAGTTGAGTCCCACGTAACCTCATGCTAGAGAGAATCTGTATTATGTCATTCCTCACTCACCTGCTCCAGTATTTCAATATGCCAGTATTTCAATATGCTAGTCTTTCCCAAACAATAATTGGTGGGAAACAGTTTCAGGTGATCTACACAAGTATTCACTGCATGTAACAAAACTGTTTACAGGATTTAAAAATTTAAATGTCTCCATAAAGCAAGGGGGCATTTAAGACCCTAAAGGCAGTCATGCCTGTTTAGATGAACCCAGCATCCTAAACCAGTAGGTGCACATTAAATATTCATCAAACCAGCCAAACAGTTGTTCACAGCATGTTTCTCTGCCTCAGTGCCCTCCCTTACTTCCCACACTCTTAACTGCATCAGAGAATTATCTGAGAGCCGGACCAACATGGGCAGGGATATGAAGGGTAAACATCTGAGGAGCCCTTGTGGCATACATTCTTCTTACAGAGTCAGGGCCATTTTGCTGGTCTGGTGGTCCCTTAAGAGTTTCTACTGTGGAAAGCAGAAATGAGGAGTTATCTGGAAGGCTAGATATGATGAATCTGACTTTAAGTTGGTGAGCAAAGGAGTACATCTCTGTTTCAAATAATCTTCAACCTCTATTACAAAAAAGGAACAAATGGAGTATGTGGGAACTTAGTAAGTTTAATGACAAATCTGAGCTGAAAGTGGTGGGTTTCCATTGTACCACAAAAATGTACATATCCGTTTTGAACAATCTTCAAAGCGTGAAAGATTATTATGTGCAAAAGAAAAACTGATCTCACCCTGAAAAGTAGGTAGAAAATAAATATTTGTTGAATGGCTGACAGATGGATTAACAAAATGAATGAACGAACAAACGAATGAATGAATGTCAGAACCACTGCTAAATTACTCTCAAGCCAGCAAATCTAAAAATCATGATTTTTCACACACACATCAAATGTAGATACTAGGAAGAAGCTGCCAGAAAACCTCTGTTATCTACAGCAAGGATACACTATATTGGGGCCCAAGCATCTCTTCATCCTGTGAAACCACGTATTTATATCCTAGCAATTCTACCTCCCGAAAAACTAAGGCTTAACTCCTCGTACTCCCCGCTATGTCCTCAAGCACATTCTGAAATAAAAGCCTTTTTTGAAGACAGGCCTACTAATAAATTAAATTATTTCTGTTATGCCACAACTAATGGAGAGAAAGCGCAGAGCTCAAGATGAACAATAATCTAAACCGTTAGATCTGATTTGTAACCTAATGATATTCTGGTACTGGCAGAGGAACAAAACAAAACGAGCTGTAATAACAGGCGAGGTGTGCTGTCAGCACTCTTGAGGGAATTTTTATATTTTAAGCCTGTGGGAATTTGGAAAAGGTCCACGGTACTATGTTTTCCCCTTATCTGACTGACATGGCTGATTACACCTTTAATTTAAGTCTAATAATGTATATTGCCTATGTTAATCAGGATATAAAAGCTAAAGTTGTGTTTTATGAAAAAGCAGATCACTTTACAGTACTGAACTCAGGCATGACTGAATGGACACTTCACTGAAATTCAGCTTTGGTCAAATGGAGGGCAAGTTACATGGCCCCAGATGCGGCTGATTCATTTCCCGCATCACCGTCCGTTCTGGCTCTTCTTGGTTTTCTGGTCAAAGAGCAGATATATTAGTCAAATTGCCTGCTGTATTGATGAGATTTCTACTCCAAAAATACTGTGGGGCCAAAAGGAACAGGAAAAAAAGAATTCTGGTAGTAGACAACAGTAGGTATTTATTCCGTGCTCACTCGTGTTTGGGTACACTGGGTGACTGACCACTCAGTGGACAACAGGTTGGGCCCAGAAAGTTCCATCTATGAATCTAGGACATGCCCTTCTCATGGTATACAGCAGAACAGAGAGGCCAAATAAAGTCACGCAAGCACATTCAAGCACTCTATTCATAGGCCTTCCATGACATTCCACTGATGAAAGAGAATCACAAAACCCAGCCCAACGTTCAGCCGAAATTGAGCTGTCCACAGTAGGCCTAACTGGGAGGCATAGCACAGTCACAAACTAAAGGGGCTGCTGGGCTATGACAGGCAGGAAGTGCCACATCTGAACAACCACCAGGAAGAAGTGGTGGGCTGCCACACTCATCCTAACCTGCCCTCCTGGTGACAGCCTTGCGCTCCCACACTGGGCTGCCACACTCATCCTAACCTGCCCTCCTGGTGACAGCCTTGCGCTCCCCCCACTCCCGGTAGGAAAAGGAGAACCCTCACTGGCTGGCAAGGTAGCCAATCAAATACTCATTCTGACATCATATAATGTCACCTTGATGGTGGGACACTGAACGTAAAAGCCCGCAAGAGCAAATTCAGCTAACCTCATGACAACCTTTCTTGAGTACTGGATTCTCCATTTGTCCTGAATTACTTATAATAAATGCCTATTCGTTCTAATTAGTTTCTTTGGATCTCCATTACTTCTCTGTCAAAGGCCATAGTAGGGACAACCAAATAACACAGATAGAGCTGCGAAGAGAAATCTGTTCAAAAGAGGTAGGAGTTAGGTGGCCAGGAGTAGGAGTGGAAGCCACACCTGGGAACTTGTCTTCCAGCTGGGTTTGCATCATAAACACATTGCTGCCTTCCTGAGGTCATATGCCTATGGAGCAGACAAAGAGGTTTAAACCACGCTAAATAAGGAATCCCTTGGTGCTGCCATTGCTTATACAGGGCACCTAAAAGAAATGATCCCTTTAGGCTTGTTATCTGGTTCTTGTCCATTCCTCTCCCATCTTTCCTTATCTCAGATTCTTAGGGCTTTACCATCATCTTCCAAGTCAATGATTCCCTGATCAATACTCCCAGCCCTGCACTCTAATCCTAAATTACTCCTGCCTGTGCATCACTTCTTCCTGGATATCCTACCTGTACCCTAAACCCATTTTTGGTCTAGAACTGAATTTGCCAGCTTTCATACAAACCTTTCCCCCTTCCTCTATTCTGTGTACCAGTGATACTGTTATTTTCTTCTGCACTCTCTAAAGAGTACACTAGGGCCTCCAACATGCTATTATGCTCCCAGTTGTAGGTATCACTGGCTGCCTGGCCACAGGCCAAGAGCCATTTGTGCTGGGCAGGAACAGCCCACTTCCAGCTACAGAGGCTCAACAGGCTAAACACTTTCGCGGCCTCCCTCTGCAGCTGTGAGGTGGGTATGGCCGTAATTCCAAGCACACACTTGAGGCAAAGTATGCAACGGGGCTTCTAGGAAAGCTCCGCCTCCCTCATAGAGAGGCTGGGGGAAAAGTCTTCTTCTGCTGCTGAATTACCTTGAAATCAAGACAGCACAGAGTTTCAATAGCTGTGCACCTGCTCAAAAAGCTTCCGTGGCTCTCAACTGTCAAGTAGATAAAATCTAAACTCCTCAGTTCAGGATTCAAATGCTTTCATTATCTGGTTCCAGATTTATGTTTCAAGTTTATGTCTTTCTATTCACCCTCATATGAATACAGAATAACCATATTATTTTCTTTACAAGGTTACAATGTGCCAGATAATGTGCTAGATACATGACATATAGTATTCACCGTCTGCACTGGCCCCTGTGTGGTCAGTGTTATCATACTTATTTTATAGAAATTAACAGGACCAGGATTTAAATGCAAGTTTCTCTCCAAAAAGCTCCATGCTTTTCAACCCTTACTTCTTGGGTATCTTCTGTGTGCCAGACACCAGTACACCCTACCACTTCCTCTTCCAGCTGGATTTTCTATCTGTCCCACTCCTTTAGATCATTCCTTCTGGGATCAGCTCAGAAAACTGTTTTATGGGCAATATCTCCCTTCAAAATGCAGCAAAAACCCATCAGCAATCACATTTTTCTCTGAAAAACAATTGCATCTTTTTTTTTTCTTCTTTTAATCCTTCCTACTTCTAGTACGGTAATATAATTATATCTTACTCCAAATTTCAGGACGCAAGCTTTTGACAGAGGCAAAGTCTGCTGCTTATTCATTTTGTAACTTTCCCCCACTGACCTCCCCCACCATGATAATAATAAGAGACAATAGTTATTGGGCCTTCACTATGTGGAAGGCGGTGAACTGACATTTTACGTATTCTTTTACTTATGGTAACTCTATGGATTCTACTACCCCCATTTTACAGGAAAAGAAAAAAAAATGTAGCAAAGTTAAGTCATCTGCTCAAGGTCACAAGCCTACTAGATAGCAACAACAGACCCAAATACAACAGGTCCAGTAGAAATAATTTAAAAAAAATTTTAATGGTATATTACACCTCAGTTTTCATCAACAAAGATACGAAAGGTCTAAACTTTAAAGCACTTGGATCAAAAGGCTCCATTAGGAGTGGACCCGTTTTCACTGCCAGGATTTGAACAACGGGGATGGGTTTAAGAATAACCTTCACTGAGCTGCTCTGGCCAAATTCTACATGGGAGGGCAGGAAAGGGAGGAGTTTAATTCAGTATTATCTAGGCCAGGGGATCGATGCCCAATCAACGTATGTGCCAAAGATTTTAGACCTAAGTTGAAATCTTTGCGCATTTTTGCGAAAAGGATGATCT
Organism: Cebus imitator; assembly: GCF_001604975.1. Classification (NCBI taxonomy): domain Eukaryota; kingdom Metazoa; phylum Chordata; class Mammalia; order Primates; family Cebidae; genus Cebus; species Cebus imitator. Next base: position 3,195,567 of record NW_016107363.1, read on the forward strand.
GTCCTACATAATTAATCTGCCTTTAGATCCAATATCATATTATGGAATTCGAATGGCTTACACTCAAAGAAACAGATCCTGAACTGGACCAAAAGCCCACCTGCATATGATTTATCTGGGGTGGATTAAAAAAATGTATAGATTTCACAGTTAGGGAATGGGGTGGGTGTCACTTACGAAGCTCACCAGGGGTTTTGATGAGCTGCAAGACTTGAGAGCCACTGGAGTCCAGTTCACTCCACATCTGAACAGCTAACTCTGTAAACTTTGTTTAGTTAAAAATAACTAAACAAAATATCAGAACGTTTTCTCCTAGTTTCTGAATTTACTTTCTAATAACTGCAATTTCAAAAAGCTCCACATGATGATTCCTAGGTCTCCTTCATATTTAGTTACACACACAAAAGGCCCGATCCTAAAGAATCCACTCTCTGGATTTCAGCAGTGCCTATTGAGTTTTGTTTGTATAACAACATCAGGACCCTGCCTGGATGGGATTACACAGAGTCAGGGAGAGCAAGCACATTCTGAGGAAAGCAGCTTGCCCTTAAACAATCTGATAAACAGGCGTTAACAGAAGTACCACAAGTACTAGATGCCCCAGTCTTCAAGCCTTTGTTGAACCATATGTCAGAGTGCTCCTAGCTCTGTGCAAGATCAAAATTGTGGTCGCCCAGATAAAGTCAGTCTCTGAGCTTCTTTGCAGGAACAGAGGGAAAGAAAGGGCTTTGCTTATAAGAATGGCATAAATAGTCTCAACACATAGTTCAGCATCTGAAAGGGTAAAAAAATCATCCCAACACGATTCAATAATACATATTTATGCACACACACATACCTATATGTACACATTTATGATCCTGTTATCAAGATGGCATTTACACACGTATATATGTGTTTGAGGTTTACACCTATGTATATAGGTATATATATGTTATTTCCTAGCAGTCTTAGATTATCCCAACAACGTAAATCATTATCAGCTAAAAAATCAAGAAAAATATAAAATTCAGCTAATTGCACTGATCAAGACCTGTGTCACGGAACTGATCACAATGTTAAAATACGTATCAGCTTCTAAGTGATAAAGAAAAATCAAGAGGGAGTAAAAGAACACCGCACAGCTCTCAGGGTCAAATCTAAGTTCTGACAATGTCACCAGCATACCATACACTCTGGCCCAGAGACAGACTGGATGTAAACTTGAGTAATGACAAGTAACTTTAATTAAACTCTCCAACTGCTTATAAGTCTGATGAACTTCAAAATGTACTTGCTCACCAAGTTAGGGTCTCTCGGAGTGGTAATCCTTTCTTATTAATCTTTGACAAACTATTAAATTTCCCATTTTTCCCCTGACCAATGGTAGCATGCCCTCTCTTCTTGTGATTTACAAGTCGTCTCAGAAATTAGAAAATGATGTACCGCTAGTGCAATTCATTTTAATAGGAATTTGAATGGCTTCTCTTTCCCTTTTTCGAAATACAATATCCTGAATTGTCCTCTCTGTCCATGTGATAAATAACTTGGGTGCAGAAAATGAAGAATTTTTAAATGGCAAGATAAAAGACATGATTCTGTATTCTGTTTATGAAAGGGCTGCTCTTTGAAGTGATAAGAGCTGTGGTCCTGCTGTGTTTCCACCTGCAAAACTCCTGTAAAATCTAATAGAACTTAGAGGGGTACACAAGCCACAGAGTATGAAACCTAATTTCCATCCCAGTTCATTTGATTTCCTAAAATTACATCAACAGCAAAATCAGATACAGGGTAGACACTGGTTTTATGAGGCTTCTAATAGACAAAACTCTATTTCAGTATTTAAAGAATAATTACCACCCCATAATTCAGCCACAGGCCTATCGGAGCCTATTTCTGACATCTCCCTTCATTTGCCAACAGACATAACCAACACAACCTGCTAACTACCCCATCACATTTTTTAGATAATTTAAGAAGAAAATGATATTCATTAAGATGCAACATAAATCTAGTAGTACAAAAATCAAAGAAAATCCACAAATCATAAACCAAAAGGACTTAATCATTAAATTCAATTTTCCACTCACTGAATCTAAAATAAGCCACAGAGCAGCCAGGGCATGTGTATTTAGAACCTGGATAAGGATGATGATGAGATGAAGTCTTTATTAACCCATCCATTACAACTCCCCTTTGAATCATTCCAGGGAGGCTTTACCCACATGCACTTGTGCTAACACATCTACAGATTCTGTAACTTTAGAAACTCAACTTTGTTTCTCGCCAACACTATTACTTCCCACAAAGTTCATTCTAAGATCATTCCAGCAAGTAGGCTTGCTATAATTGGATTCTCCCTCCCCGCTCCCTCCACTCTAAAAGACCAAAATGATAACACTGAGTTCAGGCTAAAAACGGTATGCAAGTTCTAGAAGAGACCTAGGCACACAAAACTACATTTAGTATATTCGATGCTTGTTGATTCAATAAAAACCCGCTACAAAAGGCCTGCTCCAGAACTTCAGCGATCATCCAACCAAATTATGTCACCATATACTAAAATCTGAAAAGAGATTTGTGCTGTATTTTTCTTAAATGGCAAAGAGAGAATATGATTGACAGCTTAATAGAAAACACAGCCCACAACATAAAAAGAAAAGGTCATGTCATATTTTGCAAACTCCAAGATTTGTAAATCCATCCCCCTAACCCACTTCACTAACATCTACCCTTCCCCAGAAATCACATAAAACTAGAAAACACCAGTTTTGCTCTAGGTAAGAATAACCCAAGGGAAACCTCCCTTCTGTCCTTCCAATGATTCAGTAAATACAGCATAAGATTTAATTGCAGTTTATACCATCATAGGTCCCAGTGGGGTGGCTCATCTGGGAGCTGAATCGGTGACGCCCTTTAACTTAGACTCCATGACCTTCCGGGTTGTGTTAATTACCCTAACCCAGAAAACAGTCCTCGGAGGGAAATGTCATCAGTGGATAACTTGCGCCACGGGGCCACTTTGATTTTTTTTTTGTCTTTCCCATTTTTGGGAAGAGTAGTCCTGGGATTTATTTTAAAAGGTAATTTATTATGAATATACTTCAAGGCTTTTGCTTTGGCAGCATATTTCTTGTTTTTGAAAGAAAAAATAAGGAGAAAAAAACATACAGGCCAGAGTTTGAGCCTGGAAAGCACCCCTTAGAGGAGGTTTTCTTAACCTTGGCACTATTAACAATTCAGGACAGATCATTCTTTGTTGTGGGGTCAGTCCAGTGCACTGCAGAATGTTTAGCTACAGCCTCGGCCTCTACCCACTAGATTCTGGTAGCTCTAAGTCCTGTTGTAACAACCAAAAATGTCTCCAGACACTTCCAAATGCCCCTTTGGGAGTAAAATCGCCTCAGTGGAGAACCACCGCTTTAGGGAGGGGGAAATAAGAGGAAAAAAAGTTCCCATAGAACAATGAAGGTCAGCCCTGGCAAGGTCGGGGGAGAAGCGCAGATCCACCCTGCCTCTGTGTTTCAGGCGCCTGCGTCCCCATCACCGGTGAGCCTAGGAGCCGCCATAAACAGGAAGCACATCAACAGATCTTTATCTTAAAGATCTGTCAAGCTCTTTGTAATGTGCTATCATAAAACTAAAACTCAAAAGGGGAAAATGCCTGTGTCTGCAAAGAGGGGAAGAGAGTTGGCATGTATACGTCGGAAAGGGGGAAAATCCTATGCTTCAAAACTGCTGCACTGGCAAATGCCTGATGCTGTGAGACCTATTTTTAAAAGGGGGACAGGGGCACAAAGAAACAGAAAAGTCAAAGTATGTTTAACGTTTATAACATCTTTTTTATCTTTTTGACATGTCAATGAAGTTTTTTTTTTTTGGAGAAAGAGGCAGGAAAAGTAAAAGTCAGTAAATCCCGCGGTAAAAATAAAGAACGAGCATAGGAGGGAGTAAAGTTAACCATCAGCACTTTTATGCTATCCTTAAACAAAAAGACACTGATGAGACAGATCTGTTTTAACCCTTTCACAGAAGAGGTTGCCGAATACAGTCTACCACAAGGCACCATTGAAATAAAAGAAGGTTCCAGTTCCATTTGGGAATATAAAAGCAAATCAAGCCTGACAGCTTGAAAGCTAAGACCTGAGATTACATCCCTTTACCAAGAAATTGGTTACTCAGGTGACAGAGCTCACATCCCAGTAAGACGGATACAATCTAGTCTGACTATTAACCCCGGATTGCCCCTCCAAGTCAACATCTTTCTAGTAAGAGAATAAAGATCATTCTGGGCAGTCGCATCTTTATCTGTCAATCTTAAACAACAATGGAGACCTGAGATTAGTCCTGACTTGGCTCAGGGTAATTAACACTACGCTGTTCCCCTGCTTTTGTGTGGAATATGCCAGAAAACCAATAGAGACGACTGCAGATGTTACTTATAGAAAGCCCAAGGCCATTTAAGTGACCAAAACTTTTTCCCAGGAGCCCTGGAAATTGCTATTTTTCTTTACTTTGAACCTGCATTCCACTCCTTCTCCATGAATGAATGTGGTCTTGTTTGCTCTAAGCATTTTCCAGAATAGCTCTCTGAACCATAAATCAACTCGAAGGGAAAGGTAGTGATTAATACAACAAATGGATCTTGCCATGGTTAATTTTTCATACCTGACAACTATGTCCTAGAGGAAGTATGAAAGACCCTGGCGTTGCAACTTTTAACTATCCAAATGCTTGGTGATTATTCTAACAGACCCAGAAGACCTATGACAAATAGGTATTTTTCAATCTCTTGAGGAAGAAATTACTTTCAAGTACCTCAAAGCTAGTATATGGTGGTGAAGTCACCCAGTGAGAGAGCCCAGCCAACCACCAGACGTTCACATCTCAACACTGTTTTATTGTAAAAGAGCAACATTCAGGAAGCAACAACAACTATTTTTTTGGGGGGGGAAATAACTCATCAAGGATGCAACAGAACATGAACATAAGTTGAAATAGTATTGTAGGTTGCAGCGTGCTTAGCAGAATGTTTGAGGCATACCTTCTTCACACCATGCTGTCCAATACAACGGCTACTAGGCACACGTGGCCAATCAAGCAACTGAAATGTTCCTTGGCAAGAACTGGGACGGGCTTACAGAGTGCAATACACGTTGGATTTCAAAGACTTCACAGGAAAAAGAGAATGTAAATTACTTAACGAGTAATTTTTTTATTGATTGCAGGTTGAAATGATACTATTGTGGAGATAATGGGTTGAATAAAATAAACGATTAAATTTAATGTCCCCTGTCTCTTTTTACTTTTTTAGTATGACCACTAGAAATTTTTAAATTACATGTGTAACTGGCATTGATGGCTCACAGATTTCTATTCACAGCAAATTTTCTGTAAGTGCCTGACAGGAAATATTTTAGGCTCTGGCTCTGTCTATGGTGCTAAAACAGCCATGGATAATATGTAAACAAATGAACATGGCTATGTTCCAGTATCAGTTCATCAGACAGCTGAATTTGGCCTGTGTGCCCTAGTTTGCCTAACCAGGGCAGAGAACATTAACAGTTCCCTGTAAAGAGGAAGATGAACCTACCAGGTGCCTGCGATCCGAATTTGGCCAGCAAATGTGTTTTTGCATCCAGCATGGGTTTTGCACAAATCTGAACTTGAATTACCTTTAGACTGGGCATGAGTATTGCAGGTCCTCACAGTCCCCATGACTCCCGAAATCTAACTGGTCTTCTTCTCATAATGGCCATGTGCATGGGCATTCCTGCGGCAGAGCTGGTGTCCTACAGGGAGTCTCTCCAGAGAGACAGTCAGAAAGTCAGAAAATGTGCCTTTCTACCCGGGACTAATAAATGGTCCAAACCAAATCAATTTTGAGAATGAAAGAAGGGACATAACTAACAATGACACCTAGATAACAGGCTCCAATGGGAATGCATATAGTTATCCTACTGATAAGGTAAGCTAGGCCTGCAATAAGAATACTGGTCAACTTTCTCTAAGAAACCAACACAAACCACTAAGTGTTTCACAACACTTCCCCTGTAACACATTATATTAATGTTAAACAAGCCTTTCCTCTAAATCTAAGAGGAATAGACTCCCTCAGTGTCTAAGTACTGAACACTGTGCAGCCAGCCTTCATTTCATCTTCTCTTTGGTCAGCTTCACAAGCTCTATTTTGCCATCTCTGGAAAATAATGCTGGTTTTCCTCTTGGTGGTCACATCTTCCCTATTCAAATCATGGACTGATGATTTTTAAACGTTCCACCCAAGCTGGCAATGAGTATTCCAGGGCTTATTCTCCTACTCCTCCTACTTTTGTATATTACTGATGAGTTCCACTTTTTAAATTGATTTGAGGTCCTACACAGACTGTAGGATAGGATGCAGTACATATCTTGGTCCTAAGATAACCAGCTGCAGAAATAATGGAGCTAATTAGGATTCAACAGACACGACCTGAAACACTGAGCCCTTTTCTGTTTTTGAGATGGAGTCTTGCTCTGTCGCCCAGGCTGGAATGCAATGATGTAATCTCAGCTCACTGCAACTGCCATATCCTGGGTTCAAGCGATTTTCCTGCCTCAGCCTCCTGAGTAGCTGGGGCTACAGGCACATGCCACCACAGCCAGCTAAGTTTGTGTGTGTGTGTATTTTTAGTAGAGCCGGGTTTTCACCATTTTGGCCAGGCTGGTCTCGAACTCCTGGCATCAGGTGATCTGCCCACCTCCACCTTCCAAAATTCTAGGATTATGGGTGTGAGCCACCGCACCAGGCCCTCTGGGCCTTCTGAGAAAATTCTTCTTCCCAATAATCCCTGCTGTGGACAGTGAAGACTCCACCATAATGCAAAGCCAGAATTAGGATAATGCTAACAATATGGATGGAAAAGCCCAGAGAGAAACAGTCCCTGACAGTCTTGGGAAGCGGAATCCAGTCTCACTGAGGTCAACACAAACATTACTCTTTTTCATCATTATACAAGCCAACGTGAGTTTCTGTTGTTGCACTTGACACAGGTTACTGGTGTAGACATCAATCTCATCACATCCTCCCTTTCTTCCCCTCTCAAGCCCCCTTTGTGTATGTATGTGTAAAAAAATTATACCTATATAGTCTCAGTTACATGGAGGGCTAAAGTGGGAAGATTATTTGAGCCCTAGAGGTTGAGGCTGCAGTGAGCCGCGTTCACACCACTGTACTCCAGTCTGGGTGACAGAGCAAGACTCCATCTCAAAAAAAAAAATTACGCACACACACAAGCGCAGACACTCCACTTCCCACCAGTGGTCTGTACCTGGAGAGCACCTGACAACACTTTTGTGTGTGTGTGTGTGTGTGTGTGTGTGTGTGTGTGTGTGTGTGTGTGTAGACCACTGAGGGGTAAATCATAAAAATATGTGTGCTTTTGAAGCTAAATTAAGCAGTCAGAAGCCATTTCCCACCTCACAAGCACTCCCCTGAGCTGCCAGTGCATCTGTTTTGCAGAAGCAGCTGGTGACACATTTTTTACCTCACCAGGAAGTCACTTCCCAGAGGGAAGCTAAAGCAGGCGGTGCCAGGGCAGGGGCTTCACCAGAGAGCACTGCAAAGCTTCAGTGGATTTCTGTTTCTTTCCACCTTTCTTCTTCCTTAAAGGTACTGTACAGAGTTCTGGCCTGGCGCGGTGCTCCTGCCTGTAATCCCAGCAATTTGAGAGGCCACAGCAGGTGGATCACTTAAGTCAAGAGTTTGAGACCAGCCTGGCCAACATGGCAAAACCCTGTCTCTGCTAAAAGTCCAAAAGTTAGCTGGGCATGGTGGTGGGTGCCTGTAATCTCAGCTACTCCAGAGGCTGAGGATGGAGAATCACTTGAACCCCCGAGGCGGAGGTTGCAGTGAGCCAAGATCATACCACTGCCCTCCAGCCTGAGTGAGACTCCATCTAAAACAAAAAACAAAAAAAAAGAGAAAGAGAGAGAAAAATAGGTACTGTGCAGAGATCTGTCCCCAACACAGATCACCCTTCTTTCTCCACTCCCATTATCTCAGGAAACATGACTTTCTTCACCCAGCTGGAAACATTAATCCTGAGAAATCAGACTAGGGATTGAGTCACTTCATAGAAAAGTCTCTGGCGTGCAGGTACCTTGGACATCATCGAGAACTAGCACCAACTTCTAACCCAGCCCAAGGCACCGAGAAGCATCCTTGGGAAACTCCCCAAGTTCATGCACCTACTAAGCTTCAAGTAAAAACTCCTTTTCCTCGACTAGTGCTTAGGGTATTTTTGACCCACAGAATTTTTTTTTTTGGTCTTTATTTTTGAAATTGGAGCTGCAGTAACATGTCACTGTCTTCAACTCTCAAGAAAAACCTACCCCTTTCTAGAAAACTGGCTCTATGAAAAAACGCACCAAATCAGCTTAAAACCAGTAATACATCTGTCATCATCCTACCCTCCCACCCCACAAGTTGATGTACATAATCTCAACAATATTTATTAAGCAATTAGAATTTTCCAGGCACTGGTCTAAGCATTGTACCACAGAGTCATTCATTCATTCATTCATTCATTCATTCATTTAGAGATGGAGTCTTGCTCTGTTGCCCAGACTGGAGTGCAATGACACAATCTAGGCTCACCGCAACCTCCATCTCCTGGGTTCAAGCGATTCTCCTGCCTCAGCCTCCCAAGTAGCTGGGACTACAGGCACAGGCCTCCATGCCCGGCTAATTTTTGTATTTTTCGTAGAGACAGTGTTTCACTATGTTGGCAAGGCTGGTATCGAACTCCTGAGCTTGTGAGCTGCCTGCCTCAGCCTCCCAAAGTGCTGTGATTACAGGGGTGAGCCACCATGCCTGGCCAAGTCTTTAATTTATTCTTCACTATATTTCCATTGTTAGATCCATATTATAAATGCAAAAACTGAGGCAAAGAGGGTTTAACTTAATTTCCCGGCACATAGCTAGGAAGTTAGCAGGGTTGGAATTCACACCCACCTCAGTCTGGCTATAGTGTCCATACTCTTAACTGTGATAGTACAGCATCTCCCAAATTGAGTATTCAACTCCTTAAACAATAAATACACTTACTGTTCTGGGGAAAATATTATGTCCACACTCTCAAGGGGGTAGTGTATAACTCCCAAGTCCTGAAATGTGAGCTGCACATAGTGACTTTCTTACCAAGAGTACTGTATGGTGGGGGGCAAATTTACAGTGGAGAAATCTAACACTAACTCAGTCCAGGAGATAAAGGTCATATATTGTGTTGAAAGCAAGTACCCTTGATAGGACGTGATCAAAACGGGCCTTTACCTCTGTTATCTTCTACCCCATAAGCCTAGTCTAATTGTAAGGAAAGCAGTAGGTGAACCCAAAGTGAAGGCATTCTATGAAATATCTGACCAGTACTCAACCTTGTCAAGGTCATCAAGAACAAGGAAAGTCTGAAAAACTGTCGCAGCCCTGCAGAACCTAAGGAGACATGACGACTAGATGCAATGTGGCATCCTGTATGGGATCCTGGAAAAGAAAGGACATTAGGTAAAACTAACGCTATTTGAATAAGTAAGAACTTTAGTAAAAGTATATCAGTTTGGTTTTTTACTGGTGATAAATGTACCAACCTAATGTAAATGGTTAACAACAGAAAAAACTAGATTTGAGGCATATAGGAACTCTCTATTTTCACAATAGTATTTCATAATACTATTGGAAAGACAGTTTATTCCTATAAGAGATAATTCATGCAATTATCATAACAGTGTTTCATAATGCTATTATGAAAACAGTAGAGTTCTGTAAACCAAAAAGTATTTTAAAATAAGTTTTTTCAATGTTTATATCCCTAATAGTTGGAGAGAAGGTGAAAAAGACCAAGAAACTCTCAACATTTCTGGTTCTAGTAATGATGAGAACTCTGCTCAGTAACAGAAGGCTGGCTCTGTACCACACAGCTCTCTCCGTGAACAGGAGCCCAAAGACTCACCGTGCCGGCTGGGCACGGGGCTCACGCCTGAATCCCAGCAATCTGGAAGGCTGAGGCAGTGGATCATGAGGTCAAGAGATCGAGATCATTCTGGCCAACATGGTGAAACCCCCTCTATACCAAAAATACAAAAATCAGCTGGGCGGGTTGGCATGTGCCTGCAGTTCCAGCTGCTCGGGAGGCTGAGGCAGGAGAATCACTTGAACCCAGAAGGCGGAAGTTGCAGTGAGCCAAGATCGCACCACTGCACTGCAGCGTGGCAACAGAGCAAGGCTCCATCTAAAAAAAAAAAAAAAAGAAACTCACCATGGCTCTGGCCTGTTCCACTGACTGCCTCCTTCTCGCTGCTCATCCACAAAAGCAGACCATTTCATTCACTAGAAGCCCTTGTCTCCAACGCTTGAATTATCAGATTGGCTGTTTTTGAGCCAACTTCTACCGAAAGATGCCACAGATGAAAAGACAAGGCCTTCACTAAGGGTCCCTTCCAAAGGTAAAAGTGAAAAGATTTAAAATAACTCAAAGGAAAAAAAAAAAAAAAAAAAAAAAACCAGCAGCAACAACAACAGCAATTTGAATGCCTGTTGAGGGTGGTAAAGAACAGGCTCTTTAAAATGCAAAGTGACTGTGAAAAATGTTTTATTTCTTTCTGGGGAATGTCTTGGATATGAAGTCTCAGAGGAAGTGTAGTGATGTGATTTTGATGAGCATTACAGTGATAAAGTAATTTCATGCCTGATATTACTGTCCATACCCTAAAAGCCCTTCTTAACCTAACAGAAGAATTAACTAGGCCGAGTGCAGTGGCCCATGCTTGTAATCCCAGCACTTCCAGAGGCCGAGGCAGGCGGATCACCTGAGTTTGGGAGTTCGAGACCAGCCTGATCAACATGAAGAAACCCTGTCCCTACTAAAAATACAAAATTAGCCAGGTATGGTGGCACATGCCTGTAATCTCAGCTATTCGGGAGGCTGAGGCAGGAGAATTGCATGAACCCAGGAGGTAGAGGTTGTGGTGAGCCGAGATCGCGCCACTGCACTCCAGCCTGGGCAACAAGAGCGAAACTCCATCTCAAAAAACAAAAATAAAAAAGAATTAACTAGTTGTAATTTACTGTCACATACAGTATTTTGGTGGGAACCTATATGGTGGTGAAGCACATATGGGGGAAGTGATCCTAACATGTCAAGCTGTTATTTTAGCATTTATAGCTACAGTTGTATCTGTTTTCTTTCCACAATCATCTGAAGAGTTTCTTTCTTTTTTTTTTTTTTTTTTNGACGGAGTTTCGCTCTTGTTACCCAGGCTGGAGTGCAATGGCGCGATCTCGGCTCACCGCAACCTCCGCCTCCCGGGTTCAGGCAATTCTCCTGCCCCAGCCTCCTGAGTCGCTGGGATTACAGGCACACGCCACCATGCCCAGCTAATTTTTTGTATTTTTAGTAGAGACGGGGTTTCACCACGTTGACCAGGATGGTCTCGATCTCTTGACCTCGTGATCCACCCGTCTCGGCCTCCCACTGAAGTGTTTCTTTCTATATCCCAGCTAATAAACTCTTTAAAAGCTCCCCATGATACTGGGGAGGGTTAATCTTTGTGGAAAGACAGTTTATTCCCATAAGAGATAATTTATGCAATTGTCTGTATTAAAATGCAGACAAGTATTTTAAGAATGAAGAAAAAGTTATTCAACCCTAATGGTCTCAACAGTATTACTATATGCTGGGATTCAGCAGACACTCAAATATTTTTCTGCCTTCTTTAATCTTACGCTGGGAAGAAAGGTCCATTGACCTGGTTTTTCAAAAATTTTATCCTCCTCCTTCTTCATTTCATTTTTCTCACTCTTCCACTCTTTTCGTCCCTCCTTCATTTTTCCTTCTTTTTGACATTAAAAATGAGTTGAGGATCAGGTAACCCAGGAGAGAAAACTGAGGGTACTGCCAAGCCTCCTCCACACCACACCCCGAGCCGTCAGCAATAAATGACTCTAGCAGCAGCAGACAGACTCGGGACCTCGCTTCACAACTCTATTTAAACACGGAGCTCTAATGAGCCACTGGTAATCAATGGCTCTAGATGGGAAACCTAGTTCCGTATCTGAAAAACCAAAAACCTTGATTTACAAAGGAAGACAGGGGACAGCAGCGGGGATGACACCAAGCTAGTGACAACACCGGAACCGAAAAAAACCCATGCTCCCTACTCTCAGGTCTCTGCCTTTCCTTCCACAGAAAGGAGCCTTCCTTTTACATAGTGATGTTTATATCAACATTTCTTCTTTGTTAAGGAAAAAGATCACTAACATTTAGTATAAACCTAAGACCAAGGTGCCTCCCATAATTACCTTATTTCATGAAGTCAGACACCACTGATTTTAAGACTCAGCCCAATCTCAGTGATGTTCAAATATGGGGGGGGGGATCCCCACAGTTTTCAAACATTACTAAATGAAAAGTATGAAAAGTATATTCTCATTTCCGAGATGTTAAAATATGAAGCAGAAATTTCTGTATCAATGAGATCTGTTAAAAGGCTTAATCCTTAAGGGAAGCTACAACACAGTAAGCACCACCTCTGTAGTTCACAGATGACGGAAACCTAGTTCAAAGGGCTCGTGATGGACATCTCAGATCCTGGGAGGAATCTGAACATTCCTGTGCTCCCTGGCCTCTAACAACCTCACAGAACCGGGAGCTGCTCTACCTTTTCCCACAGTCCCTTACTTGATTTCTTATTTCCAAATATATAGCTGAATCCAACAACTAGCCCTTCACCTGGGAGAAAACAGATGAACACAATGGTTTCATAAAAACACATGGAGTAAGCTGCTCACTGGCATTAAGCCTCTAAAGATTTTGGGGTATTTAGTATGTGCCGCCACCAGTCCGTGGTTAAGCCGGAAAAGATAGTGAAGAGACAAACAAAAAATCCTTGCCTTGTGTCTGGTAAGACAGACAAAAACAATCAAGTCAACAGCAACAGTATAAACATATGAGGCGATCGACCTCTGGAGAGGCCACGCTTAAGCATCAACACAAAATCTATGTCTAAAAAGACAGAAGGATTCATCCACAAAAAGAAACAGAGAGAATCCTACACACAGGGGCAAAGATATGGGCAGCAAACGCAAGGGGGAAATCCCCACCCCACCTTGCTATCCTATGACCCTTGCCACAATGGTCAACTTGCACACAGAGCGCCATGAAGACTTTTGTCCTTCCCAGGCAGCTGCTGTCTGGAGGAACCAAGTTCTGCCCACCCCGGCTCTGGACCTGGCAGCTATCAGCTCTCCTGGCTCCTGAGTCCTCTTCAATCACCCCAGGAGTCACCGCCGTTATTTATTACATTCCTCTTGGTTTTGAGTCATGTAAGAGGAAAACATATCAATAATCTTTGCTGCAGGCCAAGTATCTATAATCTCCTTTTCGATCTCTGCAGCCAAGATTAAGGGGGATGCTCGGGAAACCTAAGGAGTTATCTGAGTGTGGACTATTGGATGAACAACACCTACCATCAGCCTTGAGGGTCATCTGTCTCTTTAATCTTGCTCAACAGATAACATTTGGGAAAAGCTCCCTAGTCTCCCAGAGACATCATTTTCAGTTATAAGCTATGAGGACGTCCCCTCTAGTCATCAAATTTAATAGGATGATTATTAAAGGGAATTTGCTAATATTAATGCCCACTTTCAACCTGAGGGCCTGAGCTACAAATTTCTCCCCGTTTTGGCTGGTGGGGAACTGGCCAAGGAAAAAATCTGAATCAAGTTAAGCAGATATCTGCTGCTGTTCAAGTATTGAATACATCGTGTAAGGCAAAGGTAGTGATGCTTTATCTACCCAAAGATATGATTACACTCAAAGCCATGGGAACTTTTACTATGCATGAGGCCACTTCATAATGGGGGTGGGGCTGCACGGGATATACAAAGTTCTATAATACAATAGTAATCAATTGCCTTAAAAATAATAAAAAGCCAGTATATACTAAGCACTTATGCCAACCAGGCATCTGTATATCGTCATTTAAACTCTCAACACTGGGAAGATAGATACTATTCCAGCTTACCTTTTTTTTTTTTTGAGACAGAGTCTTACTCTGTCACCCAGGCTGGAACGAAGTGGTGCGATCTTGGCTCATCACAAACTCTGCCTCCCGGGTTCAAGCAATTCTCCCTCCTCAGCCTCCCGAGTAGCTGGGATTACAAGCACCCGCCATCATGCCCGGCCAATTTTTGTATTTTCAGTAGAAAGGGGGTTTCACCATGTTGGTCAGGCTGGTCTTGAACTCCTGACCTCAGATGATCTGCCTGCCTTGGTCTCCCAAGGTGCTGGGATTACAGGTGTGAGCCATCATGCCCGGCCTATTCCTGCCTACTTTTTACAGATTAAAAAAGTAAGAATTAGTGAGGGGACTACGTGCTCTTAAGCCCTATACCACAATGAAGAAAGGCAACACAGAGGTCAAATCCATGAGCAAAAAGACTCAGATCACCATGGTTGAAATCCCAGCCCCACTACTTATTAGTTATATGATCTTAGAAAAGCTTTTTATTCTAAGTCTCAGCTCCCTCATCTGTAAAATGGGCTAATAAAAGGGATTAACAGGTAAGGCTGGCAGGAGGATTAAACGAGACACCTGGCACCACGTCAGGGAATATAACAAGCATGCAATGAATGTTGGTCATTGATACTGCTGCTCCTGCGGCTCCTACTAGTAAGAGTGAGCTTACTTTCCCAGTTGACTTTACACCCCCAACAACTTCCTATTCGCTTATTTTAACCATTCATATTACGACCAAATAAGTCCAAATGCCATCATTAGTATAATACAAACGAGAAGTTACAGAGTACAGAACACGCCCAATTCCTTTCTCATTCTCAGGTGGGAGGCTGACTTTATCCACAGGTAAGTTCCCACAGGTGAAAACCAATTCAGGGAATAAAAACACCAGCTTTTAAACAAAAATCTTCATAATAAGCTGATGAATGTACTCAGTGTTCAGAGTACACAACCTGTAGATTATGGTTAAAATGCATAAGGGTATGTTCCATGTTTTAAAGATGTTTGCATATTCAACTTGTAAGCAGCAATCTGCTCTGGTGTAAGCAAAGCATGCTATCACTGACGTCTTATATTTCAATTTTCTTTACACCAAAACAACAAAATATTTAAACAGTTAACATCTGCTCAAAGACCTAAGAGATGAAAGACTTCGGAAGGCATGGGCGGTATGTTGACTACGGGAAAAGTCAAATGACATAGGGGCCAGATTTTTGAAAGCCTGACCTATTGTGTCAGAAAAGGAGAGTCAAATGTTGGAAAATATACGGAGGGAAAACCGAAACCACAAACAACCCGAGAATATTTAAATGAACAGATGGCAATAGAAAAATAAAGACAAGAGGAATTTGTAAAATAATAGTCATTCTAACACATCCTTTAGAAAGAAAGATACCATCCCCCCGACACAAGTCCATAATAATTATACAGATCCCATTCTGATTTTTTTCTGTTGAAGTAAAATGGAGATGGGGGTGGGTAACAGGGAAAGTAACGGGAAAGAGAGAATTTAGAGAAAAGCATTCATCCAAAATGGTCTTCTGTGCTCAAGTCAAGGCAGTTGGGCAAATGAAACGGAAAAGTGAGTCCTTCTCCAACGCTAAGCAGATACGCCAAAATCTGTGACATTAGTTTCCAGGGATGTCACCTCCTCTACAGCAAAATCACTTTGCTCCAACAAGGTATTTAGGGGAAACAACAGCAAGATGCCGTGGAAAAACTTCAGGCTGGTTCTAATCGAATAATGAAAAAGATGTTTATTTCAGTGTGGCAGGGAGAAACAGGGAACAGATGATTCTCACAGTGTCTTTTTCACTATCTAGCCAAACTAGGAATTAATTTTGGTCCTTTTAGTTCAAAGGAAGCTGGCAAGGGGTGGAGGCAGTGGCCAGAAAAAAACAAGCAGACAGCATCCAGCAAGCTGTGCTGGACTGGACTCTGCCAATGTGCAGGTAAAGGCCTTGGCTGGTAAAGAGTAGCTGGTTATTCTTCTTATTATTTTTGTAATCAATAGCTTTTTGTACCCCTTTTCCCAGTTACTGCTTGAGTATTTTTTGATAGAAAAGAATATAAATGTAAGTCAAATAAATAAAATAAGAGAAAAAAGGAATTGACCCAAATACTTTAAAAGTTTAAGGTCCAAGGCTCCAGGTACAGCTGGTTCGGGTATTATCATAGCTCTGCTTCTCTTTCTACCGTCCAGGCCAACAAAGCCAAAACTGCAGCTTACTCTTACTTGGATGAGAAACACATCCAAAAGAGGATAAATTCTGTTTGGGAGAGGACTGGTCATTAGCCTTGCTTGAGACACATAAGCAGTCCTTTTTTTTTTTTTTTTTTTTTTTTGAGACGGAGTTTCACTCTTGTTACCCAGGCTGGAGTGCAATGGTGCGAACTTGGCTCACCGCAACCTCCGCCTCCTGGATTCAGGCAATTCTCCTGCCTCAGCCTCCTGTGTAGCTGGGATTACAGGCACGCACCACCATGCCCAACTAATGTTTTGTATTTTTAGTAGAGACGGGGTTTCACCATGTTGACCAGGATGGTCTCGATCTCTTGACCTCGTGATCCACCCGCCTCGGCCTCCCAAAGTGCTGGGATTACAGGTTTGAGCCACCGCGCCTGGCGAGACACATAAGCAGTCTTGAAACCAGCACTGTGGCTAGGTACACCGCAAGCCTGAGTGACATATCCATTCAAGTGAAAGAGACTGGGCTGGGTACATGGTCCATTCCCATTCTGGTCACAGTGACGGACAGCTATACTAGAACTGTGAGAAACAGGGGCCCATAGGGCTGGGCCATTGAAGAGACAAATCCTGACATGCATCCAATATTCACCATCATTCACTGAACTTTGGAGACTTTTCCTCCACTTGCTTATATTTCCGATCTTATTTTTCTGTGCCACTCTCAAAGTCTTTCTGTTTAAGAATGATACCTTTCTAGTGATTTAGTTTTCTGAATGCCAAGCTATGGGCTGGAAGAAGAAAAAAATATTTCAGGGCCGGGTGCGGTGGCTCACGCCTATAATTCCAGCACTTTGGGAGGGTGAGGGATCACGAGGTCAGGAGATCAAGACCATCCTGGCCAACATGGCGAAACCCATCTCTACTAAAATACAAAAAATTAGCCAGGCATGGTGGCACGTGCTTTCAGTCCCAGCTACTGGGGAGGCTGAGGCAGGGGACTCGCTTGAACCCGGCAGGCAGAGGTTTTGGTGAGCCAAGATTACACCCTGCACTCCAGCCTGGCGAGCGAGACTCCATCTCAAAAAAAAAAAAGAATAGAAAAATATATTTTTCTAAAACCCAGAGAAAAAGTTCCTGAATTCATTGGTGGAATGGGCCAAGAACGGAGAAGAATGTGGCATGATCCACCATGAGCCCACTAAGTGTAGGCTCAACAGAGAAGTAAAATCATTTAGGAGGCCAGGGAGGCAGAACTGCTTGAGCCCCTGAGTTTGACACCAGCCTGGACAACATAGTGAGTCCTTGTTGCTACAATAAACTTTAAAATATTAGCTGGGTGCGGTGGCACATACCTGTAGTCCCAGCTAGTCCTGCTGCAGAGGCGGGTGGTGGATGGGTGACTGCGGGGCTGAGGTGGGAGGATCACTTAAGCCCGGGAGGTCAAGGCTACAGTGAGTTGTGATGATGCCACTGCCCTCAGCCTGGGTGAATACTAAGACCTGGTCCCTCCCTGGCCTCCAACTCCCCACCTCACAGAATAAGTAAAGCCATAAATTCACGTGACTGCCAGAGTCCCCTTTGGTGACACTATGCCAACTTTAAGACTACAGATCGCTTATCTTCTGTGCTCCCTGCAAAAATTCTGTACTCTGAGGTCACAGCAACCCAAGCAAAATGGGCAGCTCTAACAAGTCAGGCATTCCAGTGTCTAGAACTAAATATCCTACTTATTATTCAGGAAGACACATTCAGTAGGTACGTTTCTGCCTTCCTTTTCTCTTAAAACTCTGCAAATCATTAACAAAATCGAAAAAGTGAGATAAAAATCAATTCATTAATAAATAATACCTCTGAAAGCAAGAGAGGACCTTTCATAACATCCCAGCTAGCACAGCCACTTTCAGTTTATAGAAGTCACTGAATAAATATTATAAATGTATTAGAAACAGGCCAGGCGTGGTGGCTCATGCCTGTAATCTCAGCTCACTTTGGGAGGCCAAGGTGGGTGGATCACCTGAGGTCAGGAGTTCGAGACTAGCCTGGCCAACACAGTGAAACCCTTTCTTTACTGAAAATACAAACATTAGCCAGGCATGGTGGCGCATGTCTTTAATTCCAGCTACTAGGGAGGCTGAAGCAGGAGAATCACTTGAATCCAGGAGGCAGAGGCTGCAGTGAGCCGAGATTGTGCCACTGCACTCCAGCCTGGGCGACACAGCAAGACTCCATCTCAAATAATAATAAGTAAATAAATTTATTAGAAATATAGCAGGCCGGGCGCGGTGGCTCACGCCTGTAATCCCAGCACTTTGGGAGGCCGAGGCGGGTGGATCACGAGGTCAAGAGATTGAGACCATCCTGGTCAACATGGTGAAACCCCGTCTCT
>NW_016107363.1:3214405-3255232 GCF_001604975.1 Cebus imitator
AAATATTGCAGTCCCACACATCTGAAACAGTTACAAATATGTACCCAACTCTTGTCTCAAAGAGGTTATTGACATAAAAGAATCATTTTGGTTCCTAAAGTCACTTGGTAAGTTTGACTCAAAGGCTGGAACAACACGCCTCAAGGAACTTATCTTTGCAACAAAAAATAATTCCCCAGACTGTAGGAGCAAGCCTAAATTACAAAACTAAGAAACAACACGTTGCAAACGCTGACTTTGTTTTTCCAGCCCACTGAGAAAGGACAGTTTGCTGCTTCCCAAAACTATTCTCAAAGCTTCAGATCTAATAGCTTAGGATCAATTATATATAAATATATGGGCAGAAGTCAAGTCAAATAATAAAAATTACATCATACTTCTTCCCTGTTTTATGAATAATTTAGCAACACAGCAACCATCGATTAGGCTATTGTTTTAAACTGTTAACCAACATCTTTATCTTAACCACGGTAAAAGGACAAAGGAGGTGCTGACTGATAACTCATTTTTGATGAATATCCTTGCTAATACACAACAGATCAAAAACTCAGATTTTATATATACTTGTCTTATTGATATTCAAAAACGTATCAACAAATCAATCCTTGCACCTACATATGTCAGAGATGAATGACTTATACAGACATTTTTTCCTACATAAAATAATTAAATCACAATGTGAATAATTGCATTTCAGAAAAACAAATTACCAAACCAAAAAAAAAAAAAAAAAAAATCACAGAAGCGGAAGAATTTTGGAGATGAAAGGGATTCTGACACTGAGAAGTTCTCCTGTAATGCTTTAGTGAAACTGTGAAACCAAAGGCATAGTAAGCAGCTATAAAGTTTTGCTCTAATACTTCCTCACGTGCATACGTAGGGAAATATACATGTATATCCTTATACAAAAACTTAGCCAAGAAGCAAAACACATTAGCAGCAACTCTGTTTTTCATGGTTACTTTTCTTTCTTTGTTTTTGAGATGGAGTTTTGCTCTTGCCTCCAGGCTGAAGTGCAGTGGCGTGATCTCGGCTCACTGCAACCTCCACCTAACGGGTTCAAGCTATTCTCCCGCCTCAGCCTCTGAGTAGCTGGGATTACAGGTGCCCGCCACCGGGCTCACCTAATTCTTGTATTTTTAGTAGAGACAGCGTTTCGCCATGTTGGCTAGGCTGGTCTTGAACTTCTGACCTCGTGATCCACCCTCCACCTCCCAAAGTGCTGGGATTATAGGAATAAGCCACCACGCCCGACCTTCCATGGTTCTTTCTCTAACACCAAAAGCTCTAATAAACTCACTATTGATGTTTTCAGTAAAATACTGCATGGTCCGAGTTGTGTCATGAACTTTGATTTTAATCCAAACCACTGGACTAAAACATTTCTGTTCAATTCCAAGTTTGCAACAGATAGGTGTGCCCAAGATAGTGATAAAGACACGATGGCGTTCCCGAAGTACCCTGTGCTTAAGGAAGGGACAGAATGGAGAAGAGAAGGCGACAACTCAAATGGTTCACGAACCCAGCAGGTCCAGCAACATAACGGGACAAAGATTTTCTAAATTAACAGAAAAACCATCCAGCCTCCGCGTTCCTCCAGTACAAGAGTGAGATGGGGAGAGGGCAGCCACCCTCTGAACTCCACTGCCCACGACAGACAGAGCTAAGTGATCACACCAG
Organism: Cebus imitator; assembly: GCF_001604975.1. Classification (NCBI taxonomy): domain Eukaryota; kingdom Metazoa; phylum Chordata; class Mammalia; order Primates; family Cebidae; genus Cebus; species Cebus imitator. The sequence continues at coordinate 3,216,086 of NW_016107363.1, forward strand.
TTTACCCCACTGCGCTAGGTACAGCCTGTGAACTCCACCACACAGGGAGAAACCACCCACTGGAATAAGCACATCAGCTGAAGCCCATGGCCATGCTGACCCCCCGATGGTGCCAGGAAACAGCCACTGAAAATTAAGCACTAAATCATGTGATGCACAAGATCTCAACCACGACAGGATATGCCGGTTGTGGATATTCACTCCATGCACAAAATGTACTGTCCCAGATTAGAGGACTAGGTTTGAAGCATTATCTTTATCTCACCTCACTTACAGCAGAAGCCTCAAATAACAATCAACTCCTGAAACAAAGTACCTCCAGCGTAGTAAGTTATCATTATCTGTGAATAAACTTCCATTACCATATACAAACACTTAGGGTTTCAGAACTCTTCATCCTTTTCAAATAAAATACTTACTTCAATAGAGACACACTGATCTTCACATATGTCAGGTCATGGGAAGAAAAAGCTATCCATATAAAGTACTGAATGCAAAGCACTGAAGGAGGAATACGTTATTAGTTTTGTCCTCCTCATTGTTCCAGTAACACTTTATGCTGCACTACTGTAGCAATTATAACTCTATATTTATAGTTATGCATTTGTGTGTTGGTCTATTCAACTAGTATAAATTTCTGAAAGGGCAAAAAGTATGTCTTAATCATCTTTGTATTTTAAGAAACTAGAGCCTGGATGCAGTAGCTCATACCTGTAATCTTTTTTTTTTTTTTTTTTTTTAAGACGGAGTTTCACCATGTTGATAAGGCTGGTCTTGAACTCCCGACCTCTGTGATCCACCTGCCTTGGCCTCCAAAGTGCTTGGATTACAGGCGTGAGCTATCACGCCTGGCCCATAGTAATCTTAGCACTTTGAGAGGCTGAGGCTGGAGGATCACTTGAGACCAGGACCAGGAGTTTAAGACCAGCCTGGGCAACACAGGAAGACCCTATCTCTTAAAAAAAAATTTTTTTTTAATGAGCTGGCTTTGTGGCACACATCCATGTTCCCGCTACTAAGGAGGCTGAGGTGGGAGCATCATTTGAGTCCGAGAGGTCAAGTGTACAGTAACCTGAGATCCTGTCACTGCACTCCAGTGTGGGTGACAGAAAGAGAGAGAGAGAGAGAGAGAGAGAGGAGCAGGCAACAAACTAGACATACCAGTGCTCAATAACGTTCATTACCAGTGCTCAATAATGTTCATTACCAGTGCTCAATAAAGTTTATTAACTGTAAGAAAAAAAAATTAAGACACAGCACCTAAACATGAGAAAAGACATGCAAAATAACAGAGAACAGCAACAATGACTAAGTCCCTAAGTGAGAATTTGTCAGCCAGAGTAGGGAGCAATCTTGGCAAGAGGAGCCTTCATCTAGAAAAGGGTTCAGCAAACTAGGGCCACCTGCAGCCCTCTGTCTGTTATTTCCAAATAAAGTTTTATTGGTACTCAAAGCTGACAAATTGTTTAGGTATTGTCTATGGCTGCTTTCATGTGGCAGAGTTGAACAGCTAAAGCAAAAACTGTATGTCTCACGAAGCCAAAAATATTAACCATGTGTCTCTTTATAGAACAAAAATATTTGCAACCTCTGGTCTAGAATAAACTGTAGCTAGAACTCCAGCGATCTGTGAACTTGCATTGAAAAGGAAATCATCTTTATTTTCAACAGTCTCAAACTGGTTACATGAATTTAGCACTTAGCATTTCCTTCAATTTACCAATGTAGGAAAACCTACAGTACTATTAGCAGTAGTTGAGAATTTGTCATCACGAGAAATAACTCACATTACAGTTGCTGCAGGTATCTCAAAATGTCACAGGCACTCATGATAACTTCAATATTATGATAATTGTTATACCTGCTACTAGATCTTATAACGTGTTAATAAAATGTTCATGCATTGCCAATCACAAATTTTAATATTTTGATAACTAACTCAATAAAAGTAGCTCCCTCTGTAACCCTGTGTACTCTGGTTGAAAAGCGAAACATATTTATTAGATATCGAATAGTCCTAGGTACCTGACCGTCTTCCAAATACCCAGGAATGAAAAGTGCATCTCTGCTTTGCTACTTCAAAGATGCCAGGCTGCACACATTCATGCTGAAAACAAGTCTCAACCATGGGCGTAAATTACCATTTAACTGGGAAAAGGAAAGAAGTTGGCCAGGTGTCCTTTGAGGACAGGAAGACACAAGCAGCAGGGGGCTCTCAAACTGGGAGCTCCTGTTTGTCAAGCTGGGAGCACTCTGAATACTGCTACAAAGCCTTTCTTTTCCTCAGAGAAACTCACAAGTTTGTCTGGGACAGCAGGAGCCATCTTCTAGAAAAAAGGACAACAGCAGAGACAATATCCTTGAGGGAATAAATGGCCTAATTTCAATACTTTTAACAGGACTCCACTGGGTAACGAGGGGTATCACTAAAGCCATCGTGGTCACAAATGCCTACCTAAGAAGGTAATTCTTGTAATAAACGGAAACTGCTTTACAGCCCATCAAGTCAATAAATCGGCCTTTTAAGAAGTTTTTAAGAACACATTGACTTTAACAACTCCATAGGAACCATTGTGATATAATTGTGTCCATCATACTAAAATTAAAGGCTTCCAATAAGGAATGAACATTAAGGTCTGGGGTCAGTGATCAAGCATTTATGGGCTTCCCAGAAGGACCTAATAAAGCAGATTACGGGGTGATTCAGTAACTGTCTGTACTGTCCCACGTTACTTAGGGGCTCTTTACTTCACAGATCACTGAAAGTGAAACTAATGATACCACTCGGAATCTTTACCATTTCAAACGCCAGTGAGATAACCCATCCTCTAAAACTAAACACGGCCAAGTTTTTCAAATAGAGGCAATGTGATGCTACCAAGGTCGTCTTAGATTCATTCAGGGAAAAGGTAGGAAAGGAAGTAACAGTATACATTAAATAATTCTTGCGATGGAGTTTTTCTTGTTTTCGGATTCTTTCCAGAGTAACTAGGCTTAATCATTTACAGGAAATACAAATGAACATTAAAAGGCCACCAGGAATTATCATCACCGTAATTCCTTCTGCATCAGTCACTTATTCTAGGGTTGGGGTGGGGAGAAGAACAGACACATTTTTCAACTCAACAAAGTATTCATATTTGTTTCTTAGGTTAAATAACTCTTTTGTTTTGCATACAAAGGATTCAGTTTTGGGGAAAGTGTAAGATTTTTTAGCCTATGTTATGAAGAGCTTCTGAAGAAGGATAACAGATCACTAACTCTTTTCCCTTTTGGGATATATGTTAAAAACCAACACTGTGTTTTGCTTAGAAAAACTGGCATCGAGGCATGGGAGATCACGGTGATAATTCAGAAAGAATTCAGAAGACGTCAGTTTTCTCCTTGTCTTTAAGTCGCTATGGTGCATACGGTTTCTATCCCCAGTGGGACATTTCAAAGACACAATGCTAATTTTCCTCAAATGTAGCATATTCTCAATCTACACAATGTAATCAGACAGAGAATGATCATTTAAAGATATATTAGTTTCAAAACTTTCTAGACATATGTCATTTCTGGTGTCTTAAAATATCAGAAGACATTAAGTATAAAAATAGAACCACAGAGGTTAAAGTAGGTCTTTTCTCTAAAAATAATACTCCTGCCTATTTCTGACACTATCAATGATACGCACCCAGTTTGGGGGTGGATTTTTTTTCCATTTTTCTAACTCTTCACTATCTTGACTCTCCAACCACCGTTGAATTCCTACAATACTTATGATAACCAGCCTGGCTGTTTAAAATTTTTTCTTAAGAACCTCTAAAGATAAAGAACCATAACTAGTGACCAACTGCTGAAATAACTCGTGAGGCTCAAGGTAAAAGTCAAACCATGGCCAAGTACTAAGTCAAGTTTATTCAGATCATGTGCTTCCCATGCCATGAAGTAAGCCCAAGCCACAATCTGTATTCTTTTCTCACATTAAAAGCTAGGAACAGTCAAGGAAGGAGAATAAAATGAACTTTTTAGAAACTAAAATAAAGTGTCCACTAGCCAATGCAAATCGTCCTCTTTTAATTTTTGAACCACCACCATAACAGCTACATCTGACACTACCTCCTCTATGTAAGATTATGGGGGAAAATATGTTTGTTTTTATTTCCATAGTAAATAATGAGAAAAAGGCAAGAGGCACATGTGACTTGGGAAACCTACATATGATGGTCATGTAAGATGGCTTTTATTTATAAGTCTAATTAGTAGTTGTCATTTCCTGTTTAGAGGGGACTAAAAGAAAAAGTGTGATTAGGGAGAAGGGGTGGTTGCTGACAGGCCGGGGAAAGTACAGGAATCCAAGGAAAGGAACAACAGGTCGGGAAGAAGTGGCCCTACTTCCCTAAGCTGAGTGTGTATGTGTGTGTGTGTGTGTGTGTCAAAGGCATATGTGTAAGGCAGGTTGTCCATTAGTGTATTACTATCACGACCCTACCTATATGTTCAACCCTGTTTAGGTAACTTCTTATGAGTTCTCTATTATTGTCAATGTATATCTGTACATAAAGATTTTATACTATATTCTAAGAAGATTTATCAACAAGAGTACCCTCATGCTTTCAATTTGACACATAATTTTTTTTTTTTTTTTTGAGATGGAGTCTCACTGTGTCACCCAGGTTGGACTGCAGTGGCACGATCTCGGCTCACTACAACTTCCGCCTCCTGGATTCAGGCAACTCTCCTGCCTCAGCCTCCTGAGTAGCTTGGGACTACAGGCGTGCGCCACCATGCCCAGCTAATTTTTGTATTTTTTAGTAGAAATGGGGTTTCACTATATCGGACAGGCTGGTCTCAAACTCCTGACCTCATGCTCAGCCGCCTTGGCCTCTCAAAGTGATGGGATTATAAGTGTGAGCCACCGTGCCCAGCTGACATAGAATATTTTATACTTCCTATTTCATTTTTTCCCTGAATAACCATCTGTTTATCAAGTGGACACTATCATTTGAAGCCAGGTCTATGCCAACAAAATAGAGCAAAACTGATGAAAAATATAAAGCGAATTTGACACCCCGAATATCTGCTTTTACCAGAAGGATGCAGCTAATGAAGATCTAAGGATTTGGATAGGTCTTTAATTAGCCTGAATTATCTAGATAATTACATTCATTTTTGCTAAAGTCAATTCATTCTTAATTGGTGATGCTAATTATATAAATATATCTCTCTTCTACCACGTTCTAGATTTTTCAAACATAACAGTTTTTGGTTTAATTTTTCTAGGTAGGCGCTGAATTGCACATTTCATATAAACAAATCCCTAATGTGGACATGACCTAAAAAAGCATGTATACCTCCTGAACTGTCCTCCCTCTGAGAGCATCATTCTGAAAACCAAATACAGTAGAGGTTAATGTGCAGAACCTACACGTAATTCACAAACGTGGCTTGGAAAAATGGTTAGCAGTTGCTTGTTAGAAGCATAGCCATGAAAATTTCTGTAGCATTTCTGCATGTAATTAGCCTCTTTTTTCCCTTAGCTATTTATAAATGCATAAATATACCTGCACTCGACGTAATGATGACAGACAGTGACAACATATTGATATACAGCGCCACTTCGTACTTGGAAATGAATATTTCATTAGCTGAGTTATCACTGCGGGGTTATGACCTTCAACTCTCTAATTTTAAATTCATCCGTTTTCAGACTATTAAGCTGTTCTTGAGCACACCACAGAAATTATAGATAGAGAGGTAAATTTTCAAGATAATTTTTACTTTCGAAAAAGGTCAAGGATATGCATACTAAATTCTTTAAAAGAATTGTAACTCATAATGAGAGCAAATGGGTCATTTTGGTTGTTAATGATATTTGCTTCTACATGTAAAAATGGAAAGGCTGAAGAAACAGATCATGATCACTGAATGAAATTATCAAGCTCCTACTGTACCAGCACTATGCATACGAAACTTAAAGAACAACTATGCAGATGATCAACTAACTAGATCTGGCTTAAGTCTTGTGGAAGCTTAGAGTGAAACACAGATGTCAGTTTCTAACTCAGCCTCAACATCTTCAACCACAGTACATACCCCTTCCAGGAATAAACTCTATGATTCATTTGACTCACTCACACGCACTCTCTCCCCCACCTCCTTAAGTTAAAGCTATGTCTTTATAGAATCAAAAACATTTACATATTATGGTATGCATTAAAAAATCAGTATCTGAAAGGAATGAAGGAAGGGAAAATCCTTAGTTGAATGACAGCTGCTTTTCCCTCAATCCAGCATCACCTAACCCCATCCCGCAACGCCACCACCACTCAGCATGTAGCCTTGCCCTTCAGATCACCTCCTGGGAAAAGGAGGCAGGCAGTTATGAGTGTAGCCCCATTGACATCACCAATTATTCACCTCCTTACAAATTCAGCAGCAGTTTCTGGCTCACCCACTACTCTTAGGTTCACAGTGTACTTTTCATCATTCCTCGCCTTCTCTATGCAGGTTCCTCCTCCCTTTCTGCTTCTTTAATATTGGTGTTTCTCAGGGGATATTGCTCTATAATTTTCTTTCAGTCATCTAAGCTAATCCCAAACCTCTGACCCCATCCCATGCTCAGGTCCAAATGGCCAATGAATGGCCAGATGGACTTTTCCAACAGTACATGCAGGTAGCGCCTCTAATTAACTCAATCATTGCATAGATCCCCGTCACGTCTCCACTTCAGAGTCCAAAGCTTGGCACGAAGGCTCTCCATGATGAGGTCCCTGATATGCGGCCCAAGTTCATCTGTCTCCAGTACCTGCCTTTACATTCCTTCCAGGGTTCAGGACCTGCCTGTGGCCCTCGGCATGAGCTATGCTAGTCCTGGTCTCCACCCCTTGCTCACACTTTATCTACTGCACCAAACATGTTGCTACCAGCTCCCCACTCCAACCCTAACTCAATGTCAATCTCAACCCTCCTCACCCACAGCACACATATCACCCCAGACACACAGAAATCTTCCCTGTTCACCAAGCCATGCCCTAGGATACATTGTAGCTGGTTCTTATAGCAACAAATGCATTTCTGCATTGTAGTCATCACATGATGATGCTCTATGAATTGTCATCTGTATTGACTCTACCCTAAATATAATAAACACCTTTTAAGTATTTTAGTTCCCAGTAGTGCTTGGTATGAAGCAGATAATAAATATAATTTTATTTTTTCTTGTGACATGGGGTCTCACTCTGTCACCCAGGCTGAAGTGCAATGGCACAAAGCTCATTGCAGCCTCAATCTCCTGGGCTCAGGCAATCCTCCCACCACAGCCTCCCAAGGAGGAAGCATATAAGCACATGCTACCACATCCACCTAATTTTTATTTTTATTGGAGACAAGGTCTTGCCATGTTGAAATACATCTTAAAAAGTGAATTACAAATGGAATAATCAATCAAACTGAGCTGGGGGTGGTGGCTCACACCTGTAATCCCAGTACTTTAGGAAGGTGAGAGAAGAGGATTGCTTGAGGCAAGGAGTTCTAGACCAGCCTGGACAACGTGGTGAGTCCTCATCTCTTAAAACAAAATTGTTTTTAATTAGCCAGGCATGGTTGTGCACACCTGTAGCCCCAATTACTTAGGAGGCTGAGGCAGGAGGCTCACTTAAGCCCAGGTGTTTGAGGCTTCAGTAAGTTATGACTGCACCACTGCACTCCAGCCTGGGCAAAAGAATAATTAAAAATTAAATCTATCTATTTTAAAAAAACTATCTCTTTTAAAAAACTAAAAAAACAAAAATGATACTTATCCAGTCTCATGCAATTATTACCATGAAACAAACAGCATCTCCTAACCTTTAGCTTAAAATGAAGGGTTCTAGAATGCCCCAGGTCAACTAGGCTAAATAGTCCTCTTCAGTTTTCTTTCAGCTCTTGTTTCATCAGAGCACTTTGCCTCAATTAACATCCATTACTGTTGTCCTTAAAACTCCACAGTTTCTGGCTTACCTAGCACTTTTGTTTAGCAGTACACCAAAGGTCTTTGCATGCATCACACTTTTAAATCAAAGATGAGTGAAATTATATGTCCAATGTCTGTCTTTTTTTTTTCTTTTGAGATAGAGTCTCGCTCTGGTGCCAGGCGCCAGGCTGGAGTGCAGTGGCGCAATCTCGGTTCACTGCAACCTCCGCTTCCCAGGTTTCAAGCAATTCTCCTGCCTCAGCCTCCCGAGTAGCTGGGACTACAGGTGCACACCACCACGCCCAGCTAATTTTTGTATTTTTAGTAGAGACAGGGTTTCACCATGTTGGCCAGGATGGTCTCGATCTCTTGACCTCGTGATCCACCCGCCTCGGCCTCCCAAAGTGCTGGGATTACAGGTGTGAGCCACCGTGCCCGGCCCAATGTCTATCTTTCATATTAAGTTTTGTGAAGGCAGGGTTCATCAGCCTGGCTGAAGGTTCACACTCAATTTACTTACTGATTTAACACATGACTAAATTGATGAATAAAGCATTGTCTTCGTCTATTATTAAATTAGCACTGATTGGTTTGTCAAATTAGCCAAGTGATACCTTGGAAAATAAACAATGTCTGACATTGAGGAGATGGTAAAAGAGATAAGTGCACTTGAGTAAGCTCATCTTTAAACATGTTTAATTCAGCCCAAAGGAAGATGGAAATATAAAGTACCTTGCGCCTTGGCCTTAGAGGTCTCAAAGTCATAGTGGAGCGCTACAATGGCGGTTCTCAATATTTTAAGTATGATACCTACACAAAATAACAACACACCAAGTATCTCTGCTTAGACCTGGGGATTATACCCATTCAATGAGGTTGCAATGGTCATGTCCTGCTGAGCTGAAGCTATCACAGATTTAAATAATGTTTATGAAGAAAAATGGGTGGGTGTTTGAGGCAAGACAATTGCTTGAGCCCAGGAGTTCAAGGCCAGCCTGGGAAACATAGTAGTATCCTGTCTCTATAATAAATTAAAAAAAAAAAAAAGAGCCAGGCATGGTGGGCACACCTGTGGTCCCAGCTACTCAGGAGGCTGAGGCAGGAGGATCACTTGTGACTGGAAGGCTGAGGCTACAGTGAGCTAAGGTCTCAACACTGCACTCCAGCCTGCATGACAGAGTAAGACCCTATATCCAAAAAAAGGCCAAAATAAATGAAGAGAAAGTAATAAATTCTGTTAATTTAGTAATCAACATCTCATAATAATTCAATTGAAAATCAACTGTTGGTCTACATTCAGAGCCGAATAGTATTATCATACTGATGAAAACAAAATATTTGTCTACCGAATCAGAGAATCAAGAGACAAACCTGGTTTGCCTGTGATTTTGCCTCATGCAGGAAACTCATGATAGATTCATTAAGCATTCTCAAATTTTTATTCATTGGAGAGGTCAGGGTGTAGGAAATGATGACACGTATCCCAAATTTACTGAGCCACACAACACAGAGTAGTCTTTATTAGTTTCAAAACATATATTAAATTATAAATAATCATCAAAGGACAGTGGTCAAACGGAAGTTATATCTTTGATCTATCATCTACTTCTACAAAAACAGATTCTAACTACTCATATGCCCAGCCATCTCTCAACGTTTTATCTGAAAAGCACACACAACTAAACCTATTTTATGTGACACACTCGGCAAATTCTATTTCATTGGCCCTTCTACTCCTAACTTTTTAAATGCAGGTGGAAGGATGGGAATCAATACTAAATTTCCCAATAGATTCAGCCCCAAGGCATCCTTCCTCCTTCAGAGGCCATCACTGAGGCTTTCCTATCCAAATCCTTTTACTGTAGCCACGTGCTCCCTCAATTTTTGGCAGATACTCTCAAGTCATGTGAAATTAGCTAAGATAACTAAAGAGACCCAAGTCAAACACTCTAAGAGCTACATAATTACAAAAATTCCTCCCCATTCCCTCTAGAGGCCGGTTGGAGGAGATCTCCAAGCTAATCCTGGTTTTGTTAGCAAAATCCCATTAACTTATAATACCATACCATCAAGTACATTACCCTCAAAAACAAAGAATATAGACATAGGCACACATTTTAATTTCATGGACATTTTATCTTCCTATTTAAAGCTCATTGGCAGGAGTGTCTAAAAATGAAGTTTTTCAAATGGTTAATGAACGGAAAGCAAATTCTTAGATCATGGATGCAAATTCAACTGTCTCATGGGGTGAGGCAGATCCTATAAATGACTGAGTTTGCAATATTACTCATCAGTAGGGATTGACTGGGAGGAGGCATTGCTGTTATGGAGGAATGCAGCAGCTGTCCCACTGCTTGATTTTACTGTTTCAATTAAGAATGTGTGTACTGTGATTTAAGGAAGACATTCACATTGACCTTTTAAATTAAAATCCCCAATTTTTAAATATTGGAAAACGAACTCAAGGATGTTAAAAACACTGTATGACCAAATACACTATTTGCAGACTAAACACAGCCCAAATAAGAGACGAATCCAGTTTGCCTGTGATTTAGTCACATGCAGGAAATTCACAAAGCTTCATTAAGCGTTCTTGTAATTTCTTCCTGGAGGCCTAAGTGGCTGCCTGCCCCCGACTCAAGTTTCTGGTATTTTCCAGCTTCATAAAATAATTCCTCCCACAAAACAACAAAGCAAAGTCTGATTGTCATTACCCAGAGCTGCTGATTAAATGGCTAATTTCAAGTAACTTGTCATCACTTGATTAAACTTTATATAGTAATGCTGACTTTGTCTTATTCAGAGAAACACATTTGGGTTTCATATGTGACTTCCACGTCCGGCAATGAAACTTTTTGGCGATAAAGTTCTTGTATCAACTTTTCTTAGGTAGAGTGTCTTAGTCTGGCTTTCCCAGAAACTGGGCCCGAGACAAGATTGGAATAGCAGTACTATCTTTGGGAGATGACCCAGGAAACAACAGAGGAGTGTTGAATAAGAGAAGGTAATATCTAACTCTAATCAATTACAGGCTCAAAGCTGCTAGCTATGAGACACGGACTCTCCCAGCCCTTCTGGATGGCCACATGCAGGTACCTGTGGCTCCAGAGAGCCCTTGGAGAAAGAGTTGCAAAGGCCAGCAGGTGGACAGCAGGTCAGCATACAAAAACAAAAAGTATAAGTGCTTGGAAAATGAGAAAATGATTTAAGAAGCTAATCTTCTTGAAGCTAATCTTTCTACAGCTAAAAGGTTTGGTAGGATATCTGCCCTCTGAGGTGGAGCATGACTAACTAAAATGCCTAAAGACCATTTACATAACTTACATCCCTGCATCTTCACTGGCTGGAGGACTGCAAAAAAAAGGCTCACCTTAGAGAGATATTTTAGCCCTATCTCCCTAGAGACAAGTCATCTCTGATGTACAGTGCCAGGCACCAAGCCTGCAGCTTCCAACACCACCATGTGTCATTAGGAAGGCAATTAGGAGCAATCACACTCTTCCAGACAATTACTGCCTCTCACAGGGGGGATCACTCTTAAAATTAGACCTGGAGTCAAAGCCTACTTGTATAGTATTATATCTTCCACTTTTGTCTCCCCAAGGATTCATCAGGTGTTTCCCCAGTTTGCTCAGCTTCAAGCACTCTCAGGAGAATGTACAAGTCTGTGCAGCTTCTTAATGGATGTTAATCTATGGCCAAAATGAGGTATCTCAAAACAGCAACATAAGAAGTGTTCAGTAACTTCGAAGGTAGAGAAAAATGTGCAAATGTCCCTCCCTTAGAACGTGTGAGAGTGTGTGTGTGTGTGTGTGTGTGTGTGTGTGTGCAAATCCTCCTAAAACGATCATTTATCATCGCCCTTAGTATTTTACTGTCTCTAATGTATCCCACATGACTCTGCAGGATCCAGCTCCTTCCTTCCTCCTATTTCCCTCTCTCTCACTTTGCTCCCACCTCCAGGTCTTCAGTCAGATGCTAGAACAAGCTGTGTGCTTTTCCCACCGCGTGGTCCTGATGCTTGCTGGTCCCTCTGCCTGGAATTATTTCGGACTCATCACATGACTGGGAGACCTTCCCCTCACCATTTCTAAAATCAACCCTACTGCTGTTATCTGAGATCGATTCACTTCATTAAAGGCCACAATAGATCAGTTCTATCTATTGATGTGTTCACTAGTTTCTCACCTGACAGGCCCACAAAGGTGGGTCTCAGGGCAGTAGCAGGGACCAAACTGAGGTAAGAGAATAGGGCCCCAGGGCAGGGTACCTAAAGCCGATTCACACTGACTTCCTAGAATGAAATCAAAAGAAAAACCTCAACGTTCCACTCCTAAGTGACAAAAGGACCAGAAGCTACTCCCTTTGAAAAACCACTCTCACCTCCAGTTTTCTGCCTGGCAGATGGAAAATTGAAACTATCTCTGATTAGTTGCTTTCCCCAACCAATCAGACGTTTGCATAGGAGTGCAACTTTGTAACTTCACTTCAGCTTTCTACAACCAGTCAGGCTGATTGGGGGCCACTACTTTATTTACACGGGGTGTAACCAAGTGGCCAATGGGAAACCTCCAGGGGGCATTTGGACCCCGGAAGATTCTGTAACAGGGCCCTTGAGCAGATACTCAGACTGCTCCCCACCCCACCACCCATGTAGTATACTTTCATTTTCAATAAATCTCAGCTTTCATTGCTTCATTCTTTCCTTGCTTTGCTGAGAGTTTTGTTCAATTCTTTGTTCAAAACACCAAGAACCTGGACAACTTGCAGTTGAGACCCTCAACTAAGAATGTTACAAAATGGGTTGAGAATGTAACAAAATGGGTTACATTCTCTGGTGAGCCACAGTGTTTGGCATGGAGCAGGATTCCAAGTATCTTGTTGAATGAATGAATGAATGAATGACAGGTGTTCTGCTAGGCACTAAAGAACCAACTATAAGGTAAATATACTTGGTATCTGAAACTCTGGAAATTTAACAGTGTCAGGGCTATAGAGTCAAATAAATGGACTCACTCTGTTTTTCATTATGTGAGACCTTCTTCAGAAACACGGTGAACAGACTAGGTGATTGATTACCCTCTGCCATGTTTCACGTTATCTAGAAATAGATCAACCACGAATGGCCTCGTGACTCAGGACCCATAAAATATGTTTATGTCAAGTGATCCTCTTGTGTGATACCCTCCTTGACCTCTTTAAAAGTCTTCTCCCATTTCCACGTTTTTGGTTGCAAATGATCCCTGGCTTTATACCACTCTTTTCTAAATGTTTCCAATTCCCTGCTAACCCTAACAGCATTGCATTTACTGTCCTGTGTTAACAAGTGATCGGATCCTATTGGTCTCTCTGCAGTAGTGTGACAGTTGTCTCAGTCATGGAATTAAGCAATGCTTCTTGGTATTCCCCGGGCCTAGGAAACATATTGTCACCTAACAGGTGCTTAATAAAGACTGCTGAAATCAAAGAGGAAAAGATCAAGATTGAAAGCTTATTCCTCTGCCTGTGCTGTACAGTATGGTAGCCACCAGCCACATGTGGCTATTTAAATTTAAATTTAATTTAATTCAAAATTCAGTTCCTCAGCCACACTGGCAATATTTCAAGTGCCCCATGGTCCTATGTGGCAAGCAGCTGCTCTGTTAGACAATACAGAATAGAACATTTCCATCATTGTAGAAACTTCTATTGGACAGCACTTGTATGGCTCTTTAAAAAATAAAGCTACCAAGTAAACGCTTTATTATGTATTGACTAAGAGAAATGTCATTTCTGATATTCCAGAGACACAGAATTCAATAAAATGCTTCATATATTTATTTGAGAACTTCATATGCAGTACCGGGTTAGGCCCAGCAAAGATTCAAAGAGGAATGAGACTTGAACCTTGACCCCCACAAATTTCACAAACCAGTATGCAAAGCAAAACATGCCTAGTCAATTCTTAGCTACAATTCAGTCCAAAAACAGTAAATCAAGTTATACAGGCATGCAATAATTAATTCAAATTAAGGGACGGAGCAAAATAAAAAATCTGGCAACATTTAGACAAAGAAGTGGTTTTTATGCTACTCTTAAAGATACGGAGGACTTTAACAGACAACAAGAAGAACAATTACACACAATTACAGAATGTGAGCAAATTAGCATTCAGCGGGAGAATGTTCAAGAACGACAAATGTTCTTAGTGCTGAAGTACAAGAGAGACCATGGCAAAATATAAGGCCACAGATAACTGCAAGCAGAGAGCATTAAGAACCTAGACGCTCCAGTTAAAAAGATAGACTTGCGGTTGGATGCGGTAGCTCACATCAGTAATCCCAACTCTTTGGGAGGCCAAGGTGGGCAGATCAGGAGGTCAGGAGATCGAGACCATCTTGGCTAACATGGTCAAATCCCAACTCTACTAAAATACAAAAAATTACTTGAGCATGGTGGCATATGCCTGTAATCCCAGATACTTGGGAGGCTGAAGCAGGAGAATTGCTTGAACCCGGAAGGCAGAGGTTGCAGTGAGCTGAGATCACACTGTTGCACTCCAGCCTGGCGACAGAGCAAGATCTCATCTCAAAAAAAGAAAAAAAAAGAAAAAAAAAAAAGGATAGAATTTCTTGCATAGGAAACTGAGTGCTGCCACAGTAAGGTCTACGATAGAAAGTACTTTCCCAGTTCACTATGGATGCACTTTCTCCTCTGAAATTTTCTGAGGCTGGGGAACTGGTCTGACCAAGGGAAAATAATTAACAACAGGCACAAACGGGTTCTTACCATAAGCATATGAGCATAACACCTAGGATTTCAAAGACTGTTTGGCACAGAAGGGGAAAGCACCTGTGTTGATTTTAATCTATGCCATACAACTAATTTTATTCCAATAATAATGAGAACTTGGGGTCAAAAAAATCACCTAACCTTTTGGAGGAAGTAAGTCAAGCTCATGGGTCTCATTCTCCCAAAGAAAAAAGCTGACAAAAGACTTTTGGTTTGGCCAGCAGTTCCATTCCCTTAGCAAATAGTATTCTTCAGGCTCCAAATCACACTTGATGCTAATATTCTAGACAAAAACCTGGGGATGTGGAGCGGTCAGACTGACCTGACTAATGCACTGACTTACATCAGGACCTTGAATTCGTAGCCAAGACCTTAAGTGTTTGTTTTACATGGAACCGAACTATTTACATGAAGCTATTTCTAGGATCGTTCAGCATTTCCTAAGACTCAGTTTGTCTTTTAATATGAACTAAATTATCAAAAGGAAGATTTCCATTATGAGGTGAGCATTTCTCCCATAACATTATTTTAATACCATTTAAAACATCTGCCCATATTCAGAAAATAAAGCAGGCATGTCGCATTGCAAGCTTTGCTACATACAGTCTTGCAAGCTGAAAATTACTGACAGATTTTCTTTAAGGGGCCTCGTGCAGTGGCTCATGCATGTAATCCCAGCACTTTGGAGGCCCAAGACAAGTGGATGACTTGAGGTCAGCCTGGCAAAGATGGTGAAACCCCATCTCTACTAAAAATACAAAAATTATCAGGTGTGTGGCCAAAACCTGTAATCCCAGCTACTCAGGAGACTGAGGCAGGAGAATCCCTTGAACCGAGGAGGCAGAGGTTGCAGTGAGCCAAGATCGCGCCTCTGCACTCCAGCCTCCGTGACAGAGTGAGACTCTGTCTCAAAAAAAAAAAAAAAAAAGAATTTTCTTTAAGGGATAAAATGTCACACACTATCACATATGGGTTAAAATTAATTGGGTTTGGGGAGGATATCACCTGCTGGGAATTTAGTACTATGGAAGTCAAGAAGAAAAGGTACAACTTGGGAGTGGATAGACTGGGCATTATAAAAGAATACATTCTCCAATTTGGGGAAATGTCAAACACAGTGCAATCTCTGGGTCACTCAGTCATCCATTCCCATCTTGTTTTAACTAATAACCTTTTTAGGCTGTGTTTTCTTAACAACCCAAAAAGCTGCTCAAATAGCCATATGTGGATGGGGAATGAAGCAGAGACACCGATAGGCAAGCATCCTTCACTCTCCGCTGCCTGCATGCACTAATCCATGCAACATTCCTCTCATGTCAATTATATTGATGCTAATTATAAAACAATGATTTTAACTTTGAAATCTCCCCGGAGACTGTGCTGGACACATCCAGCCTTTCAAACAGAAAACAAACAGGAGCAGACTTGAAATCTGCATACAACTGAAGTTGCCAGAGTCTGTGTGGCCTTGCTGTCCTCTGGTGAAACTCTGGTTAGGCCCCAATTGATCTCACTGCATTTGTAAACTCTTTGGGCTCTTATGCAATAGCACCAGTACCAACTCTCACATTTTGTATATATAACACAGGCAGATTTTCAAGTGCCAGCAAGCCAACTCCAAATGGGGTATTTATATTCATGCATTCGTCTGCAAAAATGATTAGCTGAATGCATATAAATGAGTAACGTCTCTTCCCGGTCCCAGGCACACATTCCCGGTGTGCTGGCCAGACTAGCATGAATGTCTCACATTCTGGGAACCCCTCAGTCATCAAACTCATTTGCACTTTGTACTCGAGAATTAACTTGGTTTTTGACAAAATCTTCCTTCAAGGTCATGCTTCACTGCGTTCTACGCGATCAACTTTGGGAAAGGATTGTAATCTCTCAGATACTCTCTAAGCCTGGAATGCATGAAAAAGTAAATGGGTAGAAGATTTTAAGTTTTTTATTTATGTGACAATTTGTTTTCTCTAAGCATACACAGCATGCTAGGCTCTTCCTTGGGATCTCAGGATACAGCAGTGAGTTTTGGAAAAGTTTCTTTAACTTTACAAACCTCAATTTTCACACCTACATAATAATAGCAGTAATCATACGCTCCTCTTAGGATTGATAGGAGAAATTAAAAGACATTATTGACCTGAAACACCTTTACACAAAAGAAGTGCTCAATACATTATTATTTATCCAATAATCATGTTTAATCCCAAACGTCTCTTACTTTGGCCACATGTATCAGTCTTCCAAATCCACAGCACCCCTGCCACTTTCCGCCATTTCTTTCTATCAAATTGGAATCTTTTACTATTATCATACATTGCTATCAATGTTCCGTAGTTAAGCATTTATCTTGGCCCTTCCTCTTCAGCTCAAGCTATGGATCACTTTCATTTCTCAAATATTCTATCTGGTAAAATTTCATCTTTTAAGTTTCTAATTAGTACTTAACTATCATTGTATGGTTTTCGTCACCTTTTTTCTGAACAATTTCCACCTGACTCTATGAATTAATTCCAAAGAATCTATTGCTTATATTCAACCCCTCTGCAAACCTACCACCACCCTACACTACACCAGCCCATAACACATATACTTTCTAAGATATGCACCTGCTCATTTTAAGTCTGGCAAACCAGCATCTAATGTTTCAAATGTTACCTTGTCTTTCAAATGTTGCCTATACACGCAATTCCTTTCTGGTTGATCAATTCACTTATTTTCAGTCTATATTATTATGGAGTTCTTCCATTCATTTCTCCCATTCTTTGTGATGGAGAAATAATCGAATCTGAAAATTCCCGTACTGAAGGACATGGGAAAAAGTAACAGCATATTCTTTGATCTGGCAACCTTATTTTTGACCACCTCTCCCACAAAAGTAAAAGTACCAGCACACGAGGATGGATATTGCAGTGCTTCGGTAGTGTGAAAAGGCTGGATACAAAGTGAATGTCCATCATGAAAAAAATGTTTGAATAACATATGGTCTATCTACACTGCAGAACAGATGTAGTTATTTTTAAAAACATGGATTTTTATGTATTGACTCAGATGGAGATCTACTCTACATTGTGAAGAGAATGATGTCACCAAAGGCAAATGCTTAAAAAAGGAAAAGAGTGTCTGTACAAAGATTACAATCATTATCTCTGGAAAGTAGGCTTGGGGAAAAGGAATAGCAGGTCACATTATTCATTTTTCCATTGATTGATCAGCTCTAATAAGAAAATCAATATAAATATTTTATACTTTATAAAATATAAAAATATTAATGGTACAAAAATTAGATATTACAGAAAAGAATTAATGTGAATGAGTAGGTTGACTTTTAACACGTTTTAATAATCCTATACATCACCATGATTGGCAGCAACAAAGGCCAATTATTCCTAAATTCCTCATTCGACACTAATGTGAACACAAGTGCTTCACAGATTCTGGCAGACAAAGCAGTCTCCAAGAACATACTTTACGCCTCCCTGCTGAACTCCCTCCCTCAACTGTATAATTTCCCAGGAAATCCGGAGTTTGTCCCTGGTTGACCCCAGTGGGAATCGGCAAAGAAGGAACATGAAGATAATTCAGAGGTCATCATTATTTTTTCTGTCTGAGACGCAGTCTCACTCTATCACCAAGCTGGAGTGCAGTGGCATGATCTCGGCTCACTGTAGCCTCCACCTCTCGGGTTCAAGCAATTCTCCTGCCTCAGCCTCCCAAGTAGCTGGAATTACAGGCACGTGCCACCACGCCTGGCTAATTTTTGTATTTTTGGTAGAGAAGGGGTTTCACAGTGTTGGCCAGGCTGGTCTCGAACTCCTGACCTCAGGTGATCCGCCCATCTCGGCCTTGCAAAGTGAGACACCACACCTGGCCTGATCATCACAATTTTCATATCTGCTCACCTATGCCTACTATGGTTCAGGAAAGAAAAAGGATGAGAGGAGATATATTTTTAAATCGTTCCAAACAAACACAGTTCACATAGGAACACATTAAGCCAAGGTGGGAAATAAGAGTTGCATCGTTACAATAATTATTTTCGGTTCAGATTTATATCTCGTCTCCAAAATAATTTAACTGCAAAACACAAGTTACGAGGGATGCCAAAGAATTCAAATAGAAAGTCTAAGCATTTAATGATCTTAAATGTGACTGCACACATAGAAGTCACATGTCATGGTCAGCCTGCATAGTCTAAATGAAACTCAAAGAAACATTGAAATGTAAAATTAGTATGCTTTTTAACTTACATAGAAAGTGTCTTTTTCAGATGAAAGTAAAGGACAGCAAGATAAAGCTCTCACTTTTCTGCAACCCCCCCATGTCTCTCCTTATTGATGCCAGAGCAAACCTGAGCTGAACATAGAGTAAGAAACTTGGCAGATTTTCTGACCTACATGCAACTCTATGGGAACTAAAAGCTTCATTATCAAAAAGTGTCAAAGATCCATTATAATGCATCTTATTTCTGTTCTGATTCTTGAAGGCATTGTTCTGCGTAAAAAAGGTAAAAGTCCACTTTCTTTTCACTGAGCTCAACTCTCCTCACCTTGCGGACCACTCCAAGTACAAAAGACGAATAGAAGGAGAAATAAAGGAAGCCAAGGTAAATGGTGAGACGTAGCTGTCTTGGATCTCTAGTGAAAGATAAAGAAGCAAGGGAGAAAAATCCCACCAGAAAGAATTAAGATGCCCAAGACACAGGGCTAGAACATAAAAAGAAAGAGCGCCCTTTGTCCACGTCAAGGAAAAAAAACACTCCCTGGCAGGCAAAAGTAAAATACAACAAGCTTGCTTTCTGCCCCCAAATTTAAAGAATCAACTTTTAATTTTATTAAGATATGAATCTGAAAACAACAATAAGAGCTATTAAATTAAAATCCTAGATTAAATTCTAACCCAGACAAATGCAACTTTTTCCATTTTTAATAGTCAATCTCAAATCACAGATCATTTCAAATTCTTTATGAAGTTGCTTCCACAGAATAGACAAAATCTGAATGTAAACTAGATTAAATGTGGAAACAAAGTACATGTAAGTTGAGAAAAATCATTTAAATAATTAGTCCCACCCCCACACAAATATGTGTGTGTGGGTATATATTAAGTTGGTGCGAAAGACTGCAAACTTTTGCACCAACCTATGTAAATTCAGCAGTTTAACATATTCAGATAATTAACATTATGACCTTGTCTAATGTTTTGACTTGACCTGTGCAACAACTTTAGCTATTCACATGAGGAAATATACCACGAAGCTCTGTCAACTGTCATCCTGGTAAGGTAGCCAATGTCTAAAAACGAACCCAATCATTCATCCCTAAATATTCATTCACCTTAAACAACGAATTGCACAAATTGAAGAGCAACGCATACCCCATTAACTAAGCAACTCCTGGCTATCTGTCATTTTCAATCTGAGCTACAATCAACACCACGCATGCTCTCCACGGCTGATATAGCACAACTCAAAGGGAAATAAAATCCATTTCACCACATTTAACAAATGCTAAGGAACACTTAAAATCTGCCTAATTTGCAATAAAGAAACTTTTGGAATTGCCTAAATGAACCTGGCAGGTCAAAATTCATGGCCACATTTACCATGTAATAATTCTACACTCTCCCACACTATTACTATTTATTACTATTTCTTCCATGTTCTACAGCAGAGGATTCTCAACCAAAAAGGATTCTCCCCTGCCTCCCTAGAGGACATGTGGGAACATCTGAAAACACTTCTGATTGTGTGCTACTCTTTACAGTCAGAAAGAACAAAAGGACAGTTAAAAATTACATCACCATATTTTATTCTTTCCCCATTCTCTCTGTACCCAGTTTCTTCCTCTTCCCTCTTAAAGTTTAATTTCCAAAGGTAAAGTTCCTTGGTACTCTCACTGCTGAGGTCCAATCACATGTATTCTGGCTTGACTAAAATCTTCAATTCCTTGTTACTGAAAATTCAGTTCTTAGGGGGTTTAGTCCTTTCACCAAATCATTTGTGGGCAGCTAAGTGTGGTGGCGCACATTTATAATCCTACCACTTTGCGAGGCCAAGGTGCGAAGATCGCTTAAGGCCAAGAGTTCAAGGCCAGCCTGGGCAGTATAGTGAGACTCCATCTCTACAAAAAAGAAAAAATCAGCCAGGCGTGGTAGTACACACTTGTAGTCTTAGCTACTCAGGAGGCTGAAGTGGAAGACTCATTTGAGCCCAGGAGTTCAAGGCTTTAGTGGGCTATGACTGGGCCAAAGGATACTGCACTCTAGCCTGGGCAACAGAGTAAAAACCCTATATGTAAGTGAAAACAAAAAATAAACATTTGTGGGTGACATTCTATTATTCCCAAATTCATAGAAAGAAAACCATCCCACATGCCCATATATCATCACCCTCTTAAATATTACACAAAATTCATGTCCGTAAATGTAAATGCCATTGTTTCTAGTAAACATTTTCATTTATGGTGACTTGAAAACATATTGTTGTCACATTAAACTAAATGGCATTTTATCCCCCAAGGAATTCTTTCATCCACAAATGCTCCTTTTCCAATAAATAAAGAAGCAAGGAAAATAGTTCTCATCTAAATTGACAGAGCTTTTCCTTTTACTACTTCATAGGAGGTGTGTGACTCCTCATGTGGAACTCATCTTTGCGGTCTGAGATTTCCCTCCCAACACACCCCCGAACAGCAGCACAGCCCTCATCAAGCTTCGGGGAAATCATTATGATAGCCAACTCAGGAGAGTCAACCTTTATCCTCCCTCACACCCCTCTCCCCTGTGCAAACAGACCCTCCGACACACACCCATTTTCCTCTTTCCCTCACTTTCTAATGGGATGTGTAAGTGCACAGTGGAGAAGTTTCCCACTCTGTTCAGAGGGGACTATAAAAGGATCTGAGAAGTCCTGCAGCCAAGCAACCTGCATTACTATCTTTACTACAATCTTTCCCAATCTTCCACGGTCACAGAAGCCTCCTGCCACAAAAAGCCAATGAACAGCCTCCTCAATGAATGTTCCAGGCACAGATTGTCAGAAAATGCTCTCTGAGCAACCACCTGCACGTAGCTACTTGCCGGGGACTTTCTACACAGACTCAATACTGAGGCTGGCAAAGAAGGACTCCAACAGTTCTGTACTGATGACATTCTTTTTTTTTTTTTCTTTTTTTTTTTTTTTTTTTGAGACAGAGTCTCACTCTGTCACCAGGCTGGAGTGCCGTAGCGTGATCTTGTCTCAAGGCAACCTCCGCCTCCCAGGTTCAAGCAATTCTCCTGCCTCAGCCTCCCGAGTAGCTGGGACTACAGGCGCGCACCACTACGCTAAGCTAATTTTTGTGTTTTATAGTAGAGACGGGGTTTCACCATGTTGGCCAGAACGGTCTCGATCTCTTGACCTCGTCATCCACCAGCCTTGGCCTCCCAAAGTGCTGGGATTACAGGCTTGAGCCACCACGCCCGGCCTGATGACATTCTTTTTGTGCAGAGGAACTCTACTCCCAGAGGCTAACACAGAGAAACCAGTAAAATTATTTAAGTCTCTAGGTAGCTAACAGTTAAATGGCTATAAAAGTCTCTCAATGTCTGAAATTAATGCCTGCAGTAAATGCCCCTACCAAAAAAAAGACATACATCATACCTGTGGGTTACAGAGATATAAATTCATGATTAGTTGTGATAAATGGTGAGTCTAGTGGCTTTTTGATGAATAACTCTCTGTCTCGATCAGATCTGAAGACCATAAACATGGATTCTAGTAACTGCATTTATGACTAGTATTTTACAGACAAAAAGCTAAAATCAATTAATATATCTCTAATTATTATATTTCCCGTCTTCCCAGTACATAAATCTATGCTGTCCTGTAGTGAGAACTCAAAATTAAATAACAACTTTTTTTTTTTTGAGACAGGGTCTTGCTTTTGTCACCCAGGCTGGAGTGCACCCGTGTGATGACGGTTCACTGTAGCCTCAATCTCCCAGGCTGAAGCAATCCTCCTGTGAAAGCCTCCAAAGTAGCTGACACTACAAGGGTGTACCACGCCCAGCTAATTTTTTTTCCTTTGGTAGAAACGGGGTCCCACTATATTGCTTAGACTGGTCTTGAACTCCAAGGCTCAAGCTATCCCCCCACCAGGGCTCCCCAAAGTGCTGAGATTATAGGCATGAGCCACTATGCCCAGCCAAATATAAAATATTCATCTTAACTTCATTTAAAGCATTCTATAGACCACCAAGTGTCCTGGAACACTAAAAATATATGTATTTTCTACCTTTTATATTATAGCTTTACCTAATTTATTAAAATAACTTAAAACATCTAAATGCCAACCAATTAATGTGAAAGAATACTTTAAACACATTTAATATCCTGTAAAACATATTCTGCGAAGGGCAGAGCTCAGCTGAGGTTACCTCTAGACAAATTATTTAAGTCATAATGTATACGTTTTGGAGCTGTCAAATGAGGAAAATTAGAAAAAAGGTATAAAACTAGAAAAAAAGAAACTAGAAGAAAATCATCATGTATAATAAGCAAAAACAAAATAAGATTAAAAGAACATGATATGCTAATCTTACCATAAAAAATTACTTAGTTTAAAAGAAATGGAGTTTGGCAATTCTTCTACTTTCTAAGTAACATGTTTTAATACTCAATGGCTGGGTTGAACGCGATGGCTCATGCCTGTAACCCCAGCACTTTGGCAGGCTAAGGTGTGCAGATCATTTGCGGTCAGGAGTTCGAGACCACCAGCCTGGCCAACATGGTAAATATCTGTCTCTACTAAAAACACAAAAAAATTAGCTGGATGTGGTAGCAAATGCCTGTAATCCCAGCTACCACAGAGGCTGAGACAGGAGAATCACTTAAACCCGAGAGACAGAGGTTGCAGTGACTAGAGATCATGACACTGCACTCCAGACTGGGTGACAAGGTGAGACTCTGTCTCAAACCAAAAACACAAAACAAAACAAAATCAATGGCTGTTTTATTAATTTACTCATTAAGAAACATAATAATGCTGTTAAATAATACATGTGTGATAGCAACAAATTTTCCTTTTTATACTGACAGTTGAAATCCCCAAATCTAATCCTTTAATATATAGACAGAAATCTGGAAAATGTGATTATCAATCAGAGATGTTAGAATCAAAATCTAAGAAAGAAAACTTAAAAAATATCTCCAAAAATAAAGTCTCTTGTCAACAGCTCTGACTGAAGAAACTCTTTTGGAATTACTCTGGGATGTGAGAAAGAACCCAGGGTAGAAAAAGAGATGCTAAAATAATGCCAACATTTCTTTGGGGAGGAAAGTGGTTCTCACATGACCTTCTCCAATTTGAGCTCCAAACTGTAGGAATGGAGGAAGCTGGAGTAACATTCACAGCTCACAATTTAAACAGATATGTCAATACTTTTGGTAAGATATTATCATTCCAATTTAAAGAAAAAGTATTTCTGAGCCACCCTGATGTATAAATAATCTTACACGTTTTCAAACTCCTTGCAGACCTATAAGAGGAATATTGAGATGAATATATTAGACGTTGGTATGTTGAACCTACAACATCAGTGGCCATCGATGATAAAAATTGGCTTTCAATAGAGAAAAGAGAAAAGGAGCCTTTGAGCTCCCTGGGGGCGGTGACCACATGAATCTATCTTTATATTCAAATATCTACAAGAGGGTTTGGGAAGAAGTGAGTACAAACAGCCATCTGCTCTGTGGAAAATTCAGGCCACCATAACACGTGTAGATAAATATACATGCGTTACACCCCACCACAAGGTACCTTTCGCTTAATTTATACAAAAAAGTGAGAAACCTATTCTGGAAGAAATCTGTGGCCATTATAACAACATTTATGTAACGCTTATCAAATATTAAGGTGCTGACACTGGACAAAAAGCTGGATCATGGGAGACTGTCAACCAATTCACAGCTCTGGTTTCCTTTCCACTTCCTTTGTGAAAAGGGATCATTTAAGAAACTGCTATTCCCTGCCATCCCTGAAGTGACATATCAAGGTTCCCAACTGGGTAACTGTCAGTTTTCTCAGGGTGCTGTCATGGCTTGGCCAGCTGATCCTTTAGGGTCCTTCATGGTTAGCAGTACTAAGATGAATATTATTTCCTAACAGCCTCTTAGATCAAAGAGTTGACACATGGCATAGTCCCAAGAGACCTCAAAAATAAAACAATAATAATAAAAGCAATCTCACCACCTCTTTACTGCAGCACAGTCAACATTCATCACCTCCATGTGACATTACGAGGTAGGCTTTTCACCATAACCAGAAGTATGATTCATTCCTTTATGATTTCATGCATAACTTTCTGAAATGGTCAACTCACCACGCTTTCCATTTCTACTCTTTAATCTCCAAAGAGGATTGAACACCATGACACTCACTTGATTCTCTAATACCTTAGCTACTGTGCACAACACAGCTTGCTGTGTTTGTGCCACGGAGTACTCATTCAACTAAGGGCTGGCTTAGAACCTCACAGTGGCATGGACACCAACTGTGTAAAAATGATGAATTCTGGTGAGCCTTCATCAGGTTCGGGTTCGTCAATCTTAGCACTATTGGTATTTTGGGCCAGATAATTCTTTATTGTGGGGGCTGTTCTGTACATTGTAGGAAGTTCAAGAGCATATTGGGCCTCTACCCGCTAAATGCCAGTGGGCCACCTAACCATTCCCAATTATGACAACCAAAAACTGTCTCCAGACTGTGTCAAATACTGCCCAAAAAGTAAATAGTCCCCAGTTGAAAACTACTACTCTAGAACAATGGAAAATTTATCCTAAGCAATACAGGGCCAGAAGGTTCTAGAACGAGGCCTAATTAAAATGTGCAGAGTAGTTTTAGGTATAACGCTGAACGTTTCCGAGTGCTACTCTCTACCCTGCTTCCCTCTACCTGTAATGCTTACCTCACACATCCACAAGGTTCCGTCCCTCTATGTTCAGATCTCTGCTCAAGTATCACCTTATCAGGGAGGTCTTCCCAGGCTAAAATAACCCCTCCTTCCCCTACATCCCTCTCTAGGCACCGCTTCCCTTCACACTTTATTTCACAGAACGATATGATGAGATTACATGTTACTTTATATATGCTGCACAGATAATTTTATATGTTGTTCTCTGTTGTAGTCAGCTCTAATGTCAAAATGAGCTTTCCCTCTGGCCTGTGCCTGATAAACACTCTTTCACTGAATGACTCGATGAATGAAGACTGTTATGAGGACGCCCTGACAACTCCTCACCCCTACAGTCCACTCACTGTAAGTCCCTAATTTATTTCTCCAAAGATTCAGAACCTTGGTAAAAATGAAGCTCAGAAAATAGAGCCTAGGTCAACTTCTCAAGACCTCCAAAAGGAAAAGGAGGGAGGTCTACCTGAAGCTTGTAAATTGGGGCATTATGCGAGCTTTTCAGAAAGGTCTTAGACCCACATCTTCAGTAGTCGATAACATGTTATTGAGGAACCATGAGGTTCTTCTTATCCCCGGCACACCACTTCCTACCAGGATAGAAATGTTCGCTATCTATGCAGTACAAAAGTGTAGTCACTAGCTATGTGCGGCTCCTGGCAACTTGAAATCTGGCTAGAGTGACTGAGAAACTGAATCTTAAATTTTATTTCATTTTAATTAAATTTAAAAAGCAACATATAACTAGTAGCTACAGAAGTGGACTGGGAAGCTAGGAATAGCATAAAGGACTCCAAATTCATGGAGCTTTATTATTTTATTTGCAATGATGTCAGGCTTTTGAAATCAAATTTTCACTTCAAAAGGAAACACAATTTCTTTCCTGTAACATTTTCCTTTATGAAGTGCCATGGGGTTCCTTAGCCTTTAAAACCTGAAAATGGGCCAGGCCCCGTGGCTCACACCTGTAATCCCAGCACTTTGGGAGGCTGATGTGGGCAAAATCACCTGAAGTCAGGAGTTTAAGACCAGCCTGGCCAACATGGTGAAAACCTGTCTTTACTAAAAAAAAAAAAAAAAAAAATACAAAAATAAGCTCAGCATGGTGGCAGGTGCCTGTAATCCCAGCTACTTGGAAGGCTGAGGCAAATGAAGCGCTTGAAACTGGGAGGTGGAGGTTGCAGTGAGCCAAGATTGCGCCACTCTACTCCAGCCTGGGCAACAGAGCAAGACTTCATCTCAAAAAAACAACAACAACAAAAAAGAAGAAGATGACAAGAGTAGCAGCCACACAGGCTATATTTTCCAACACCCATTCCCTCTGCTACTTCTGGAGTGGCCCTCATCAGTCTAAGGCAGCGGTGCTGCTATTCCTGTGGCCAGTAATGGGTTTAAGCATGTGCACATGAGCCAAGTCCGGCCAACAAAATACAAAGTTGATTCACCAGGGGTGGGATGCTTTGAAGAACATGTTATATGCTCTGCAACAGAGACCTAAGAAAGGGACACTTTCCCTTTCTCTGCTGAACTTTGTACTCAGTATTTGACATCTAGAATTCTGCAAGCCATGTTAAGACCACAAGGAAAGTGATTCTAAGGACCACGCCCATCCACTAAGGATGGCAACATCTAAACAACATGGGGTATCCCTTAAAGATGGCAGAGTACAAAGATGCTGCCTAGAGGTGTCCTGTCTCTAGGTGTGCTATGTAAGACAATAAACTCCCTAACACTTAGGCCAAGAGAGTAAGGGAGTCTTTTCTGGAGGCTAAAACAGATCCAAAAACAAATCCTTATACTCAGTCATAGTCCCAGAAATGCCTTCCATAGAAATCTAAGAGAAAAATCCCAATAATATTGCTAGCTATGGTGTACTTATATGACAAGGGGAAGCAAATGTTAACTAGTTCTTTCTGGCGCAGCAGGTACGCAGCCCAATTGGCCTTGAGTGCTGAAACTTCCTTTTTACACCCTAGTAGATGGTGAGAGAAAAGATAACTCATTAGGAGGTGGTGTCAGAATATAAAAGCCACAGGACCATCAAAAAGTGTCAAAATCACTCCCCAAGAGGAGTGTGTGGACCATGTACTTAACAACAGTGAGAAGAAAATACCTTCCATTATCACAGAGAGCCCCAGAAGCAGAAACACACTAAAAACGCCTTTGCCCATCTCTGCAGGTGCTAGTCATACAGCCAAGAAGAGCTTCATAATTCATGTTCCCGCTAAAATCTCTCAATGACCAATCAATACCCAGTGTACTAATGGCATGCACACCCTGCTAAAAGGAAGAACACCATCCTGACACTTGGAACTAGGGGGAAGGGTGGAACAGAGAAACACGGTTTCCAGGAGGAAAAGTGGCCAACAATAATTGGGGCAGAGCTACTAAATGATGCCTCTGAGAGCAGCAAAATTTCATGCAGCTTTAAGAGGAAGCTTGTTTTTCTCCGCCAGAAAAAGGGCTTCAACCTAGGAGAATGTGGATCAACAAAAACAGGAAATCTGGATTAAGTGGCTTCTTCCCATGTCCAAGAAAACGCTCAAGATCAACTCAAGAAATGGATTGCAGAAATCAAAACTATAGTGAGATACCATGTCATGCCGGTCAAAATGACATATTTTTTTTTTTTAGATGGACTGTCGCTCTGTTGCTCGGGCTGAAGTGCAATGGCGTGATCTTGGCTCACTGCAACTTCCGCCTCCCAGGTTCAAGCGATTCTCCTGCCTCAGCTTCCTGAGATTCTAGGATTATAGGAGTCCGCCACCATACCTGGCTAATTTTTTTCTTTTTTTTTTTTAAGTAGTGATGGGGTTTCACCATGCTGGCCAGGCTGGTTTTGAACTCCTGACCTCAAGTGATCTGCCCACCTCAGCCTCCCAAAGACCTGGGATTACACACATGAGTGACCATGCCTGGCCAGAATGATGATTATTAAAAACTCGAGAAACAATGGATGCTGGAGAGGCTGTGGAGAAACAGAAACACTTTTACACCGTTGGTGGGAGTGGAAATTAGTTCAAACATTGTGGAAGACAGTGTGGGGTGATTCCTCAAAGACCTAGAACCAGAAATACCATTTGACCCAGCAATTCGATTACTAGGCATATACCCAAAGGATTAGAAATCATTCTGTTATAAAGTTAAATGCATGCCTATGTTCACTGCAGCACTAATCACAATAGCAAAGACATGGAATCAACCTAAATGTCCATCAATGAGAGACTAGATAAAGTAAATGTGGTACATATATACCATGGAATACTATGCAGCCATACAAAGGAATGAGATCCGTCATTCGCATCCTTTGCAGGAACATGAATGAAGCTGGAAGCCATTATCCTTAGCAAACTAATGCAGGAACAGAAAACCAAACCCTGCATGTTCTCACTTATAAGTGGGAGCTGAACAAGAAGAACACACGGACACAGGGAAAAGAACAATACACACTGGGGTCTGGGGAGCAGGAAGAAGTTCGGGTGAGCATCAGGAAAACTACCTAATGGGTGCTGGGCTTAATACCTAGGTGATAGGTTGACAGGTGCAGCAAATTCCCAGGCACACATTTACCTATGTAACAAATCTGCACATCCTGTACATGTACCCCTGAACTTAAAATAAAATTTAAAAAAACAAATGAATGGGTTGCAGAGCATAATATAAATCCCAAAAAACTTACCATGTCAGGCCTATCGCTCTGAAATTCCTTCCATCATGATAAGCAGAAATGATACTTAAATCATTTAACAAATCAGAGATAATAACCAATCACGAGGATGGTTGAGAATGGGTGTAGAGGTCTAAGGAAGGATTTTTACAAGGTCCCAAAATAAGAGGAGTTTCCAGGGCAGCAAGAAACGGGGAACAGAGGGGGACTGGGAAAGTATGTATTTAAGGATTTTAAACAATCTATATGGCTATATCAGAACCAGCACTTACAATGAGCCACAATTTTTGAACTATTTTCCTTCATTTAAAAGCTAATTCTAGGAAATTTTATACCTTTTGTCATTTTTCAAATTACAGATATAGTTTGATTATAAGGCACAAAACAAGAGGCTTTTCAATCCTGCCAAAGCAGTGATATCACCTACAGCAAAAGACTTATTCTGTCATATTGGAAACCCAGCTGTACTACTGCTTAGAAAAAATTTTTCTTTAAACTGGCCCACTTTTTATAAAATCTCAAATATAATTTAATAGGAAATGTAACACATCAAAATAGAAAACTAGCATGGCCTGCCAGGCATGAAGGGTACCAGGATATAATGAAATCCACGAGATCAAATTCTAAGATACTCTCCCAGCGGACTGAGGCCAGTCCTATCTCTTATTGATAAAAAGAGATATAAGCAAGTGACAGAGAGCTGTTAAAGACCTATTAGTACAAACTTTACTTTCTCCTTGATTTAAAAAAAAAAAAAAAAACCTCAAGAAGAAATGACTTTATTATGTTAGAGACAAAAATTTGTATCACAGTAGAGTCATAGAGTCATTTTTCATATGACATAAAATCCTAATGACTACTACACTCAAAGAACATATTATTAGTATTCCTATTATGATTATTTTTTGAGACAGGGTCTCACTTTGTCTCCCAGGCTGGAGTGCAGTGGTGTGATCAGGGTTCACTGCAGCCTTGCCCAGGCTCAAGCGATCCTCCCACCTCAGCCTTCCGAGTAGCTGGGACTTACAGGCATGAGCTACCATGACCAGCTAATTTTTAAATTTTTTTTTGTAGAGACAGGGCCTCACTATGTTGTCCAGGCTGGTCTCGACTCCCGGGCTCAAGTGATCCTCCCACCTCAGGCTCCAAACGTGCTGAGATTACAGGTGTGAGCCACCACACCCAGTGGAAAACATGATTATATACCATAGCGACATGGATGAAAAGTGAGAATTCCTAACGTTATTTGACAGCATTTCTCAAGAACACAAAATTCTATGTTATATACATACCACCGATACGTTTTTAACCTACACAAGGTCTCAGTTATGTAACAGAAAATGGGCCTTGGCCAGGTGTGGTGGCTCATAATCCCAACACTTTGGGAGGCTGAGGCAGGCGGATAACGTGATCAGGAGTTCCAGACCAGCCTGACCAACATGGTAAAACTCCATCTCTATTAAAAATATAAAAATTAGCTGGGTGTGGTGATGGGTGCCTGTAATCCCAGCTACTCTGGAGGCTGAGGCAGGAGAATCACTTAAACACAGAAGGTGGAAGGTGCAGTGAGCCGAGATCGCGCCACCGCACTCCAGCCTGGGCAACGAGAGTGAAACTCTATCTCAGGAAAACAAACAAAAAAAATGGGCCTTAAAGTAAATGAAACATAGAACAGGTAAGTTTTAATAGCAAGAAAAACTACCAAGAAGATAACCACCCTTCATGCTGTTGATCTCAAATAGGGTCATAGGCAATTACCCGCTAAGAGATAGAAGTGATGGTCATTCAAAGATTAGCCAACAAACCACTGAAACTAACAACACCACTTTACACTCAAGAACATGCCAGGTAGAATGACCACGACAAGATCATGTAAGACATAAAATTTGCACAGCTACAAGATTATACTTAAGCCTGTGACTGAGTTACTTTCTTCACTTAAATAAACAGCGGGAAAATTCAGTCTTTAAGTATAAATTAGACATGTATTCCACTACATATTGGCAAATCTAAAAGTTCACAATCCAGTGAAACGGGTCCTCCTTATTTTCTTCTTTCTGCGACCACGACCACCCCGCCAAGAGAAGGCACACATAAGGAAGGAGAGTTCAGTTCGACTTGATAATTACAACATGAAGCCAAGGGTGGTAGCTCACGCCTATTATAATCCCAGGAATTTGGGAGGCTAAGATCGGTGGATCGATTGAGGTCAGGGGTTGGAGACCAACCTGGCCAACATATTGAAACCCAGTCTATACTAAAATACACAAAAATTAGCCAGACATGGTGACACACGCCTGTAGTCCCAGCCACTCCGGAGGCTGAGGCAAGAGAATTGTTTGAACCCAGGAGGCGGAGGCTGCAGTGAACCTAGACTGAGCCCCTTCACTCTAAACCTGGGCAACAGAGTGAAATGCTATCTCAAAAAATAATAATAGTTAAAATAAGATAATTTCAACATGGGAAATTTCAGCCAGTCAAGTATTATAAAGCATGATATACACCAACAATATGTTACTCGCCAAATGAAATTCTACATGAGTAACTTCACAATATCCAGAGGGAAAGATAGAAAGATCCCCTGTTTTCTATCATCAGAAGGTGGGTTTTAGCTGGCTTGGTGACTCATGCCTGTAATCCCAGCACTTTGAGAGGCTAAATCCAGAGTATTGCCTGACCCCAGGAGTTTGAGATTGGCCTGGCCAACATGGCAAAACCCCATCTCTACAAAAATTAGCCAGGTGTGGTGGCGCATGCATCGGGTCCCAGGCACTTCAGCCTGGGTCAAAGAGTGAGACCCTGTTTCAAAAAAGAAAAGAAAAGAAAAGAAAAAGAACGAAAGAAAACAAAGTGGGTGGGCTTTATGAATCAAATCAGATATAATCAAAGAGTATATTTTGTTAGGTTAGAAAAAAAGACCAGCAGCCCTTAGGCAAATCACTGCGCTCCAATTATAATTCCGTTAGGTGTATTTCTCCTTTGAATCTTTAAATTAATCACGTCCTTCCACCCATGCACACATCCCTCTCCCCCAAGAAGCTAGTTTCAAAGGAGAGAATATCATCCTTTCAAATTTATAACCAGGAAAAAAGATGTTTGACTTTAATCCATCACAGATATGAAAAATATATATTTATATACAACTCTCTGTATGCCTTGTGTTGACACAATAAATTTATAGATTAATGAATATTAGGATTTATGTTATGTCAAAGTAAATATTGACCTTATCTTTGGCTGGGTCAATATTTACTGCTTTGCTCAATAAATCTTGATGTTCATTTTCAAACTAAGTCAATATCAGTTCATTAATTTCTGCATGGTTCATATCAGCATTTTATAAAATTTGAAACGCCAGTGAAAATGTTTCACCTAAAAAATTTAGATACAGCCAATTAAAGAGACAAAAACGTTTTTGCTTTCCTTCTGGCTTCCCTTTTAGGTTTTTCTTCTCTTTCTCTCCCCCTCAAAATTGTTACAAAGAAAATTGCCTGGATTTGATATAATTTAGCCATCTATTCTAAAATGAAAAAGTCACCTAATATTAAAATATTATGGAAATGTAAGTATTAAAAGGCAGTATCTCTCATTTGTCAATGATAACCACAATTAAATGTTGGGTATAGTCTCTGGATTCTTCAGCTTTATTCATTAATGAGACCGTATTACCCATAATATTTTACATAATAAATCTTGTAGTTCAACCTCCTGCGTTTTGGTGGATGTTCAGGTAAGCATTTCCTTGTAAAGATGTATTATAATTAATTACCCAAGTCCCTATTTTGGTCAGTTAGGCTGTCAAACACA
Source organism: Cebus imitator (assembly GCF_001604975.1). Taxonomy (NCBI): domain Eukaryota; kingdom Metazoa; phylum Chordata; class Mammalia; order Primates; family Cebidae; genus Cebus; species Cebus imitator. The sequence continues at coordinate 3,249,220 of NW_016107363.1, forward strand.
ATGCTACTTTGGAGACATGCACACGTGTTTCAGAAAGACAAATTCTGAGAAGCAGAGGTGCTGGATGAAAGGTTACCAATATTTAATATTTTCACAGCTATTGCTACAGAACCCTCCAAAAAGCCTCCATCACCCCACTACCTTCAGAGTCACTTTCAAACCCAAACTCTCAGCATTCCATTTACCCACGTATTAAATGACCCATCATAGCAACGACTGAAATTGTTACCACTGATAATGCATCACTTGATATCAACACAGCACTGAACAATATTTCACCTTACTGCTAGACTTTTCCAAGGGCCACAAGGCCCCTAGGGAACGTATTCATGTCCTCTTATGATATATTAATACATTAGCATCTATTAGCTTTACAAACACTTGTGAAACCACCTCCAGAGAGAAAATGTCAAGAAACTTTAGAACTCAGGTGGCAAGGATCAGAGTTTTTAAAAATAAGAAAAGAACTCTAGAGAGAACAGTTTCTTTCAAACAGTGGAGAGAAACTCACCAAACTAGGCCAAGTATTGAAAAATTCTCAAGGTGCCTTAAGCATATGGCAACACATTTTTCTCTTTTGTACATAAAGTTCTGATTAGTGTGTGACCATATGTGTTTTTTCTTACACCATCTATTCTTGTAACCACACATCAACTATAAAAGAAAAAGAGTACCTGTAGAAAGAAACAGTTGATTCTACAAGTTGTTCCCTACCTTGAGGCCCTCCTACCCAAAAACATTTAGGTAGAAACAGGGAAATACAATGATTAATTACAGACAAAGGTTCTGTTCAAAGAGCATGAACTCTGAAGGGCATAATAAATGCAGACAAAACACTATACTACATCTTAATAGGTTCTAGTCCAAATTCTTTATCTTTTCAACCAACTTACCACTGCTCATTTACTCATTTCAAATTAAATGTAACACTGTCTTCAATCACCTTGAGGGTAGTCCTACAAAATTCATTTTGTCTTCTCCTCCTTATACAAATGATAATGAACTCCCATGAGTTGTTTTCTCTCTCAAATCCCCAGTCATACAACCTCATCATTTTTCATCCTGCCCTCTTTCTCCCGCTGCCCAGTCCTTACCCCTACAACCATTGTTCTTAAACATAAAACCAACTGTAGTCCGATTCCAGGTGAAGCTCTTTAATTACTCCCTATCACCCTTAGACAGAAGTTCTGTGTTACTAGTAGAATATCATAAGGCCCTCCATAATCTAACTCCAGTCCTCTCCATTTTGCCTTTAACTTTCTCCATCCCCCTTCAAGCTCTAGAGCTTCTGAGCTGCTTCTAGTTCTCTAGACACTGCGGGAGTCCTCCATGTTCAACGCCTGTGTGTGTCCTGGCAAACACCTGCCCATCTTTGAAGGTGGGAATCTGGCAAAGGCAATTCTATGAGCAGCTTCTCTAGCCATTCCCATTTAGAACACCATCAGGCACACAGTAGGCAATTAATAAGTGCGGTAAACAAGTAAGTACTTCTACTTTAAAACTGTTAGTAGATTGATAGGGATATATAGAAAAGATATAAATTAACTGTAAAAATAAATAAATAAAGGGAAGACAGGAATTAAGGCCAAAATGGATCGGGCTAAGCACCAAAGCAGAGAGAGCCTCCAAGCTCAGACAAAGACTCTGGCTGATTCCTCCGCAGTGGTTTGGTTCCATACCAGCAGAAGGTCTCTATTAGGGCCAGGTGCAATGGCTCATGCCTGTAATTCCAGCACTTTGGGAGGCTGAATCAGACAGATCACTTGAGCTCAGGAGTTCAAGACCAGCCTGGCTAACATGGCGAAACCCCATCTCTACTAAAAATACAAAAATTAGCTAGGCATGGTGGCAGATGCCTGTAATCCCAGTTACTCAGGAGGCGGAGGCAGGAGAATCGCTTAAACCCGGGAGGAGGAGGTTGCAGTGAGCTGAGATCTAGGTGACAGGGCAAGACTCTGTCTAAAAGAGGAAAAAAAAAAAAAAAGTCTCTGTCAGGAAGAGAACGTCTATAAGGAAACGATTCCCTTACTCTTAAGGGAATTTTGGAGGAGGCTTCAGGAGGGAGGCGAATAACACGACAATATTAACGTTTAACTTTGAGGCCTACGGTGCCTTCCATTCTTCTAATGACAAAAGCTGACTTCTGCAGGCACATGTATTTTGCTTTATCCGGTATAGACATTCTTAATAATAGGCATGAAAATGTAATTTTAGGAATTTAATTATATCTTAAGTTCACCAGGGGAGCTTGTTATTGAAAGGGTGCAAGAGTGAAATCTTTTGCAAGTCACCCGCTAATTTATCCAAATTTCACGGCAGGACTCCCCTTAGTAAATTCCCAAGGACAGACTCTGGTTTGAGTTAATTTATCTGTCTATGCACTTGTACACTTGAGAAAACATGCACCCAATCTGCACAAAACAAGATACACTGGCAGACTGCAGGAGAAACAGGGAATTATAAGCAATAATCCTTGTCCTGAAGGATTCTACATATAGCTGGGGAAATGAGACACACGCCTACACACACACATGCATGTTATAAAACAAGATATTTCTATGAATAGTGTAGTGAGGTGCCATATAATTAAGAGCCAAATAGGTAATACCTACCCTACTCCAGGGTGGAGGCCAGAAAGTACATACAACAGGTGCCAATATATATTACCTTTAATCATCAAAGCCATCCTGCCAGGTACACACGCTTTTATCTCCATTTTACAGCTGAGCAAGTCGTCAAATCCCAAGATAGTCGGTAAAGACCATGGATGGCCCCTGGCCATGGCAGGAATGCCTCTTAAAACAATCCTGCTTCACCTTAGCCATCCCAACGCCACACATGTCATTTGGGGAATTTTGGTCACTGCATATTTCAATTTTGGATTCCTCTAACAATGAGAGATGGTCCCCTTGTACTGATTCTTATAAGCTATTTCTACACAGAGGGAACATGAGATAAGACATTATTAAAAATGTGAAAACGAAACAGAATTAAGTTAAAAAATAAAAAGGCAGAGGAAGGGAAGAAACTACCACCCGTTTTTCTACAGTCTTTGAGGGGCAAGAGAGAAAACAGCTTTATAAAAATGCCTCTGGCCGGGTATGGTGGCTCATGCCTGTAATCTCAGCACTTTGGGAGACCGAGGCGGGCAGATCACCTCAATTCTGGAGTTCAAAGACCAGCCTGGCCAACATGGTGAAACCCTGTCTGTACTAAAAATACACAAATTAGCTGGCAGTGGTGATGCACACCTATAATCCCAGCTGCTTGAGAGATTGAGGCGTGAGAATTGCTCGAACTCAGGAGGCAGAGGGTTGCAGTGAGACAAGATGGCACCACTGCTCTCCAGCCTGGGCGACAGAGCAAGACCCTGTTACCAAAAGGAAAAAGAAAAGGGCCTCAAATTTTGACTCGAACTTACTCTAGATTTATTTTCCTTTCCTGCATTGATGACATAGCTAGCATGTGATACTCTTTGTGCAATAATTTTAGAAGTTCTGGGCAAACTCCAAAATTCATGAGCTACCATCACCTCAAGAAACATGGAAATATACTTTAGTTGACTAAAATTAATAGAAAAGAAATTGTTTTATTATTTCCATTGAGATGCTATTAAACTGTGGCATTTTTTCCTGTATAATTCTACATGAAACATATAACGCATTCCTGTTTTTGCCTATTATGTTGGTACAAGGAAAAAGAAATCCAAAGATATAAAGCAATCAAATTACATTGCTATTACTATGTCAACAATAATATCTTACATTTATGTTCCATTTCATACCTTCTATGAGGTTTTCATGTTAAACTCAGATATTATGACCCTCTTTTTTTACTAGCAGATGAAACTAAGACCCAGAGAGACAACCCATCTTCCGATGACCACAAGAGAACTCTAATACACATCTCCAGGTTCCTCAATCAATAGTTCTCCATGCTAAAATTACAGGTATTCATTCACAAAGGCATGGTTTGATAGGCCTATATAGGTAAAGCTTAACATTTCAAACATAAATAGAGTGTCTGTATTTTCCAAGCTGACACAGTGAAATGGAAATAAAGTAGGGTAGTCTTAAAGTGACAAGTAAAAAGTTATACTAATAATAATGAACTACTATTGTGACAATATCCTAAAAACATGCTCATGACATCATTCTAAAAGCAAGCTATCCACAGCTGGAAAGCTCATGCCTCTCCTTAGTGACCAGAAGGGAATGCCATGAGAATAACAGGGTCAGCATTGTTTACCAGACCCACTCACACAATAGCAAGCTTAGGAGCGGACACAGTCACCCCAGAACATCCCACACCCACTCATCTCCCTGATCCACTTCCTGCAGCACTGCTCTCTAAACTCATCTTTGGCCAGTAGCAGTAGCTCACACCTGTAATCCCAGCAATTTGGAAAGCCAAGGTGGACGGATCACCTGAGGTCAGGAGTTCGAGACCAGCCTGGCCAACATGGTGAAACCCTGTCTCTACTAAAAATACAAAAATTAGCTGGGCGTGGTGGTGCATGCCTGTAGTCCCAGCTACTCGAGAGGCTGAGATGACAGAATCACTTGAACCCTGGAGGCAGAGGTTGCAGTAAGCCGAGATGGCACCGCTGCATTCAATCCTGTGAGACAGAGCAAGACCTTGTCTCAAAAACAACCAACAACGACAACAAAATAAACTCATCTTTGGCCCTCCCAAGTCCCTTCCAAAAGCACGATCACAGAAAAATTAAAATGCTGTATAGAAGACATGCCGAGGATATTCCAGCTTAAGGGAAATGCAAGGCAAAAAAAAAAAAAAAAAAAAGCTTCCAAATTTCTGAAACAGTTCTGCATGTAAGTCAGACTGACCTCTGCTAAAAACCCAGACTATGTCACTGTAAGCAGGAGTTGACAAACATTTTCTTTTTTTTTTTTTTTTTTTTTTTTTTAGCCTCGAGACTGAGTCTTGCTCTGTTCACCCAGGCTGGAGTGCAGCGGCACAATCTCAGCTCAATGCAAACTCCACTTCCCGGGTTCAACCAATTCTCCTGCCTCAGCCTCCCAAGTAGCTAAGATTACAGGCACCTACCACACACCTGGCTAATTTTTGTATTTTTAGTAGAGACGGGGTTTCACCATGTTGGTCAGGCTGGTCTCGAACTCCTGCCCTCATGATCCACCAACCTTGGCCTCCCAAATAGCTGGGATTATAGGCATGAGCCACCATGTCTAGCCCGCAAACTTTTTCTATAGGAGGCCAGATGTCTATATTCTAGGCTTTTCACTATTACTAGATATTCAATATTCAATTTTACTATATATTCAATATTACTAGAATAGTAATATTCTAGGTCTCTGTCACAACCACTCAGTTCTGCAACTGCAGCACAAAAGCAGGCACAGATAATAAGCAACGTGATGGGTGTGCTTGTGTTCCAATAGAATTTATTTTATAAAACACAGCTGCAGTTTGTAGTTTGCCAACCTCTGTCTTGAGGATAGTCTGCTTAACTCTCATTCCCAAATCCCAAATAGCCACCACTTGTGAATTATGGCTGAGAGAATCTAACTTATTCAGCTCTCAGAATTATCCAGTAATCACCCACTGTGAATTGCGACACCGCAAATTCCAAAAACAACTGTAATTGCAGCAAAAGTAATAATAACTGTCTCGAAAATAAGCAAGAAGTAATAACTACTTAGTTTATGCCAGAGACTATGTTAACGTTTTCACAAACATCATCTCAGTGAATTCTCCTAACAACCCTACGTGGGAAGTGCTGTTAATCGTTCCCATGTCACAGTTTTCCAACACCATCAGGATATTAACAAAACTTCGCTTTGAACTATGGTTTGTCTACATGACTTCAAAATTCATACCCTCACACACTGCATCCCAAAAGCACCCCTGGCATTATTTTAGGAGGACATAAGACAAATCAGAGGGCCGGGCGCGGTGGCTCAAGCCTGTAATCCCAGCACTTTGGGAGGCCAAGGCGGGTGGATCACGAGGTCAAGAGATCGAGACCATCCTG
>NW_016107363.1:3255497-3259496 GCF_001604975.1 Cebus imitator
ATTAAAATCTAGACTATTAAACCAGTTTTTCAGGAACTGCCGGCTTCATTTTGTCAATTTAGAAACATTTCCCTCATAAAAAAATGAGACTTTTTTTTGGCAGTCCCACTTTTCAAGCAACAATTATATCTAGAGGACTATCCCTGCAGCTAACAGTCCCGCATCTCATTGGCTGTGGTTTTAAGATGCTGGTCTGATGCACCTACAGTAACAGGCCTCAACTCTTACTCCATCTTGGCTTGTCTTACACATTGGCCAAATGCTAAGGAATGCCTGTGATGAACTCCAAGACTTCTTGACATGAGAACCAATACTGCACCCCTTCAGTATGAGGCAACCACAGATACTGTCGAATTGTCAGGAAGAACTGCTGCCGGCGTAAGAACTGTATACCATCAGTTGATATCTGTCACATCCTATTCTTCTTTTACTCTTACTTTTTCCATTATGCCTAACAAATGACTCCATTCATTCTTCCAAAGCAGTCCACACCCTTCCAAGCAATTCCTCAAATGACTCTCCTATCTGATTTCTAGGGAAAAAAAATTAACTAGAACAAGGGTTCACCAACTATACAATTTGTGGACCCTATCCAACCAGCCACCTGGTTTTGCACAGCCTGTAAAGCAAGAATAGTTTATATATCTTTTAATGAATGAAAAAAAAATCAAAAAATGACACATGAAAATTATAAAATTCAAATTCCAGTATTCATAAATAAATTTTTATCAGAGCACAGCCAGTCTGTCCAGAACTGTCAGTGGGTATGTGTGCACTACAAGGGCAGAGTTGCAACAAAGACGATATGGTTTTTGATGTTGATTACCTGGATCTTTTCAGAAAAAAGTGTGCAAACTCTTGAACTCGAACTATCAGCCCTTCTGCTACTGGAGGCAGTACCCAAATTCAGATACAATGCATTCCAGAAAGACAAAATGAAGGCTTTTTAAGTCCACCAGAGTTAAAGACATCCACAATCACTCCATCACAAAGATGGCACCACTTATGGTCATTCTTAACTATGCCATGGGAAAAGTTTAAGGACTTTCATCTCTTTCCTGCCATTTGCAATCGGACATGCTAATGGGATATAACTTCCAATTTCCTGACTAACAGCATTATTATTCTAAATTGATGAACTGTAAATAGCAGGCCACTTTGGGCCTCCTCCTGACTGATGTCAGAGCCACAGAGTATAAAATGATAAATTTTCTTTGCGTTTCTTGGCAAGCTGCTATATATACGTCATTTTGGCTTTCATCTCCCAATTTCCTTCATTTATCAGAAATGGTGACAAAAATCCTCTAATTAGATAATTCTAATCACAAGGTACCAGGTGTGATGGAAGACTTCCGAATCACTATCTGTTCACTGCAAAACAAAACAGGCTATTCTCCCTGCAGGGCAGGAGATTTATCAATAGACAAAAGGATGCAAAAAGCCAATAGATAAGGTGTAATTAAAGATCAGACCTATAAATTTTATACTGACATAAATTTAACAGAATTTACTGGGAGAAATTCAGGATTTAAACCCAAGCATCATTATGAAAAGAATACTTTCAGTTCTATATGCAACAACATTGCATAATACATAGATTTATTATAAGACTAATACTCTGTGTCTCCAAGCTCTTTCATACATGGAATTTGAATTATTCAGTGCCAAAGTAATTTCCAAAGTGGTCTATCTTACTCAATCATTCCTCCTTAATTAGCTTTAATACATTTTCCATATATTTGTGAGCATCAGAAAGCTCTTTTAGAAACAACAGTCCACCTCTCATATTTTGGAAGTTGTAGGAAGCCTAATCCAGAAAGGTCTGTATCTAGTTTTAGGTCTTCATTTTCGTCCCCTTAAAATGTAAGAAAATTATTTCCAAAGTAATATTCAACATAGTTAGAACAATGCTATCTCCCTTCACTAGCTCAAAGGGTAAAAGTAAAAATAAAAATGAAAAGAACTGCAGATTACCATTGAGTAGACGGCTAAAATACATTTAAATAACAAGATGTGATTTAAAAATAAAGCTGCATTTCTTGGCTTAGAGCCTAACAGAGCATTCTGATATCTGATGTTCCTAATGTTGAGCCGACATTTAGCAGCTCAAGACTAGCCATATATTTTCTGCTCTCCGAAATCACAGCCGCTGAAAAGACAGAAAAGACTACGTCTTTCAGAAAATTACAAGTTTGGTACAATAACTCATTAACAGCAGAGTTCAGAAATAAATGCAAATTGAGGGGAAAACAGGTTGAGGAAACAGGTGGTAGAGATAAATTAAGGTACTTATAACCTTGAGGGAATACAGGCTCGAATATTTCAACTTTTAGTGAACTACGAAAGGTTTGAGCAAACAGAACTCAGGCATAAAAGTGATTGAAAGTGTGCTTTCAAGTGAGTTGAATGGGATGTTAACTGGCCCGTGTGATCTCCATCAGAACTGGACTTACCGGAGTAGGCCCAGTACGGGTCGCCTGAAGCCTTGCGCCTGCGGATCTGCACTGCACTGCCGTGTCTATTCTCGTGCAGGGCTCCAACGTAGCCTTCTGTCAGCGCTGCAAGAGAGGAGACCCTCAATGAGACAAAGGCAGCACCCCACTGGACATAGAAACGGTGTGAAATGAATTGGGCGACTTCATAGAATCATAGTCCTTGGGGATGACTGACAAAAACCAACCTATTTTACAAAAATACAAAACTATAGGAAAGTCCAGACAAATTGGTAGTAGTAGTAATCATTGACAAGGAACCTTCACTTTGTGCCAAGAAATGTGGCCCACTAAGCACTTTACAGACATTATCTTATTAAATCTATAAACACCACCAAGCAGTACAAACAGTGATCCCAGTAAGGGGGCCCTTTTATGGATAAGCAAACTGAAGCTTCAACAACTGAAAGAACTTTAACTTGTCCAAGGTCATACACACAACTAACTCGTAGACTTCGGGTCCAACTGCATGTATAAGATTATGACCTATGTGTAAAGACCCTCTGACCCCATTTGATCTTTACAGAGCCAGGGTCATTCTACCTCTTTCACAGATGGAGGAACTAAGGATCAGAGACACGAAGTAACTGGTCCCAGATCACACAGTAGGTATGCAGTAGATGAGAAAACCAGGCTTAAGTATCCCTGCATCAAAGCCAGGGCTTCCGCCACCCAAACACAGCACAATCTGAAACCTAGGAGCCTTTGTGATTACTACCAGTCTTCCATATCCTTCCCGCCACCAACAGTCACCTGTGGTGCCCGAATACACGAAACAAGAAAGCTTCCAAAGCCCACAATGCCCAGAAAAGAAACTATGATTAGTGATATCGATTTGAAATCTCCAAATGAGTTCAGCCCACCAAGCAAAAACAAAAACACTCCTCTCACCCGTTATGGAGAGCTTCCATTCACCTGCGATAGCATTCACAGCCCTCTCCTCCCAGCTACCTCAGGGATGCGGATTTCTTTTGCTGGGAGCCCACACCTGAAAACACTGACGTGTAAGAAGACAAATATCACAGGTGCCCCAAATCCAAAGTGTAATGGATTATATGCAAATAATATACCCCAGCTGAATATGACAATATTTAAATGCACCAAAACAAAAGCAAGCGTGCTTTTAAAGAAAAAAAAAAATTAAGCCGTGTACATTGAATATACGGCTTCCCAAAACTTTCAGAAAAGCACAACACCTTCTGTATTCCAAACTAGCCAGTAGAATAATATCACCAAAACGGCATTAGCCTTTTTAACCATGTGACAGTCATCAAGAAAAATGAGAAACCTGTAAAGTACTTTATCTTTATACTTCAATTAAAAGGACTAGCAGCTGAGTGCAGTGGCTCACGCCTGTAATCCCAGCACTTTGGGAGGCCGAGGTGGGTGGATCACCTGAGGTTAGGGGTTCAAGGCCAGCCTGGCCAACATGGTGACACTCCATCTGTACCAAAAATACGAAAATTAGCCGGGCATGGTGGTGGGCGCCTATAATCCCAGCTACTCG
>NW_016107363.1:3259981-3278120 GCF_001604975.1 Cebus imitator
AAAAAAAAAAAAAAAAAAGAAAGGCATTCCACAGACATGAGCCCTTTTGAGGGAAATGAGAATCCGATAAATTCTAAACACACATCTAAAAAGTAAACCTGATGTCATTTATGTCTGCTCATTGGTCCTGAGTGAAAATTCATGTCAAAATCTAGGCTTCTCTACTCATTTTTCAAATACAAGGAAGATTTAGGTGCCTTCCATCCAATCCATTTTACAAATAATTATTCCCCATTAATCCTTCCTCTTTCCATTACAACAGTGAGTAAAACAGTGTCTTGACTATGTTAGTAATAAATGTGGCTTCCATTAGGGTATGTGGTTGAGCCTCAATTTCCTTGACTATAAAATGGACTTAAAAATATCAGCCTCCTAGGACTGTTATAAAAACAAAACAAGTTTTGGTGAGCAGAGCACCTAATTCAGCATTAGGCGTATACTGCTTTTATTTGTTTTTTTGAGACAGGGTCTTGGTCTGTTGCCCAGGCTGGAGAGTGCAGAAGCAAGATCATGGTTCACTGCAGACTTTACCCACAGGCTCAAGCAATCCTCCCAGCTTAGCCTCTTGAGTAGCTAGGACCACAGGCACAGGCCATCATGCTCAGCTGATTTTTTTATTTTTGTAGAGACAGGGTCTCCCTATGTTGCCCAGGCTGCTCTCAAACTCCTGGGCTCATGCAATCTTCTCACCTGGGGTCCTTCCAAAGTGTTGGGATGGCAGGCATGAGCCCACTGCACCCAGCGCTAAGCCCTAGTTGCTTTTTAAATGCCTGACAACGTAATGGAAATTTGCTGTAGAGGACCTATTTTGTAATAATCCTATTCCCACTCCACCTAGCTGTGTGTCACGATTGGAGAGCTAACTCCTATCACCACCATCGCTGTTAGCTCTAGGGGTGGGCCTTGTTTGGTTTAAGCCAGTCAATCACTTTCAACCATTCTCCTGGCCGCAGTGACGTAGTCAGGTATGGGCACACTGGCCAATCAGAGAGATTCTTTTTTCCTGAAGGTAATAGACAAGGCGGAAGCCTCAGAGGGGTGGCTGAGGACCTACTAAGGGATCAACGGAGGACCTTAAAAATAAAACCAAGCCAGGGGGCCCAAAATTGATAATCAATTCTGTTGACAAAACTTAAACCCTGCCAGCCTGGGCAACGTGGCGAAACCCTGTCTCAACAAAAAATACAAAAATGAGCGTGTGTGGTGGCACACATCTGTTAGTCCTGGCTACTTGGCTGGCTGAGGTGGGACGATAGCCTGGGAGGCTCAAGTGAGCCGTGATTATGCCAGAACGCTCCAGCCTGCGCAACAGAGCGAGACCCTGTCTCAAAAATAAATAAATAAAGTTAAATAAAGTAACTAAATTAAAATATTTAAAGCCTGGACAAAGCTGATTTGAAGCTAGCCCTCCCCGAGGGTCTATAGTTACAGGGGACCAGTTCTACCTGCTAAAGTACATTTTTCTCTCTCTTGTACAAAAGAGATCCTCAAATGACACCCATGGTGTGCTTTAAACCATCACTTGAACTCTTGGTCATCAATTTCTCCATCCAGAAAAGGCCAATGTTATACTAGAGTTCTGACTCTTAACCCTGGGCTACTTTAAAACCAACCAACCCTATGCTTGGACTTCACCCCAGACACACATATACATCACATTGTTGTATAAGGAATTGGAGCTGAGCAGCAGGACTGCCTATCTAAAGGTAATTCACTTAAGACAGAAGTAAAAGGTGTGTCTGCTACATACGACCACTGACAAAAGGAAAGAGGGGACAGGGCCATCCCAAGGAAAGTGGGGTAATCTTGTCTTCCTCACACTACCCAAAGTATTGAGGTACAATGTGGGTTATCCACAGCAAGGTCAGAATGGGCAGGAAAACTGGCTTCTAAATGGCATGCTGCATGGCACATGAGGGGCTCTAAACTCCCTGGAAATAGGACACAAGCATATTCCTGAAATACTACTATCAACCTACCACCCACAATGGAACTCAGCACATGGTATGTGTTCATAAACAGTGAGAGAATGGCGGCCGGGCACGGTGGCTCACACCTGTAATCCCAGCACTTTGGGAGGCCGAGGCATGCACATCGGGAAATCAAGACCATCCTGGCCAACATGGTGAAACCTCATCGATACCAAAAATACAAAAATTAAGCAGGCATGGTGGCACGCACCAGTAGTCTGAGCTACTTGGGAGGCTGAGGCAGGAGAATTGCCTGAACCTGGAGGTGGAGGTTGCAGTGAGCTGAGACCATGCCACTGCACTCCAGCCTGGCGACAGGGCAAGACTCCACCTCAAAAAAAGAAAAAGCAGAGAGGGAATGAACACATGAATGATCAAAAAGCTGACAGTTTCTGCGTTCTGGAGGGTAGTGATGGTAAGAGCATGTGTGTATCTATGCATGTTATGTGAGTGTTTACATAAGCCATAGGCAAAACTACCACCCAGAACCTCACTGACTCTCTCTAGCCACTGCCCACCTATCAGAAACAGCAAGTGCTTAATACATGAAGCAGGAAGGAAATGGCCCTGAGTGACCAATAAGCAATCATTTAGGGAAGCAACTGTTCAGAAATGCACAGGGCAAGACTTTTAACCCTGGCACCAGATTTTATTTTTTTAATAGACAAACTACTCATTAAAGGTGACTATTTGATTCCATCTATGTCAATCATGTGTGACTTCTCCCTCTTCCCTATCTGTAAGAGCATTATCAAGTAAAGTCATGCGCCATGTGATAAAATTTTGGTCAATGAAAAACTGCATCTATGACGCTGGTCCCTTAAGATTTCTTTTTTTTGAGACAGAATCTCGCTTTGTCGCCAGGCGCCAGTCTAGAGTGCAGGGGCGTGATCTAGGCTCACTGCAACCTCCACCTCCTGGATTCAAGCAATTCTCCTGCCTCAGCCTCCCAAATAGCTGGGACTACAGGCACGCACCACCATGTCCTGCTAATTTCTGTATTTTAGTACAGACGGGGTTTCACCATGTTGGCCAGGATGGTCTCGATCTCTTGACCTAGTGATCCGCCTGCCTTGGCCTCCCAAAGTGCTGGGATTACTGGCATGAGCCACCGCGCCTGGCCCCATAAGACCCTTATTATTATAAGGTCTTTTTACTGTACCTTTTACGTGTTCCAATATGTTTAGATATGCAGATACTTACGATTGTGCTACAATTACCTACAGTATCCGGGACAGTAACAACTTGTACAGGATTGTAGCCTAGCAGCATTAGGCTACACCATACGGCCTAGGTGTGTAGTAGGCTATTCCCTCTGGGTTTGCTAAGTACACTCTATGATGTTTGCACAACAAAAGGGTCTGAGAGTAATTATCATTATTACTGGCACTCCCGTAATTTAAAATATGACATTTTAAGTACCCCCCCCTCAAATGCATTTTAATCAATGATGTGATTTTTTTAAAAAACCAACTTTTAAAACTACTATTTGAATAGCAATCAAAAAAATTTATATAGAGTATATTAAGCAACTTAATATTTTATTGGCAAGGAGCAGTGATTTGCAAATAGAAACAGTATGTGGTTCCCAAGTAAAGCTACAGAGTCAGCACACCAAAATTCAATCAATTTTAATACTCTTTATACTCTTCTAAACTCAAACAGGCAACCAGAGGCGGCGTGGCAGCGATATGGTATGGCTATGAATCATGCTATTGACTTTCAATATATTCTGTGCAGCAAATTAAATTATGCAAATGAATGCCTTTATGGATCCTCACCTTAATGTGAAATTACATACTCGCTTACGTCAGCAACTTAATTACACAATTAAAAACGGAGCATGCTTATGAAAATATGTAGTTTCACTCTTCAGAATAGACAGTAAGTGTAAATCTGCCTATGGTTATCACGTGAATAACAAGAGGGAGGACATGGTGTTATGCAAACATATATTCTACCAGCGCTACAGCACCAAGCCCACTCCAGTTTATGGAGGGGAAGTCGTTTTTCGGTGAAAAGCTTAGGAGGACTTTTTTTTTTTTTTTTTTTGCGACAGTCTCACCCTGTCCCCCAGGCTGGAGTGCAATGGCAACCTCCGCCTCCCAAATTCAAGTGATTCTCCTGCCTCAGCCTCTGGAGTAGCTAGGATTATAGGCGCCCGCCATCACGCCTGGCTAATTTTTTGTATCTTTAGTAGAGAAGGGATTTCACCATGTTGGCCAGGCTGCTCTCAAACTCCTGACCTCATGTGATCTGCCTGCCTCAGCTTCTCAAAGTGCTGGGATTACAGGCGTGAGCCACCATGCCGAGGAGGATTTTTGGCTGTATTATAGCCCAGAGAGAAATTGGAATATCACTTACGTAAGACAGGGCAGCCCAGCAGTATATGCTGTACATTGCTGCATTCTTCTCCTCAAAGAGGTCATCTCTAGTGCCATTTTAACCAACACACACACACACACACACATACACACACCCATGGCCTGACACACCTGGGCATCAGGAATATCAAATGTAAGTAGTCTAGATAGTGTAATAATGAAACGGGTTTAGAAAGGAAGAATACAGTGACTCTTATCATACAAGAAAATTTGAGTCTCTCAATTTTGACAAGATAAAAGTGGAGATTTCAAAACCAGTGGTATTAACTAGCCAATGATGCTTACGTCTCACTCAGCAGGAGGAATCTTAAGTCAATTTGGTTGCTAGGCAGAGAGCTAAATGAGTGACAGGTATTTTTATCAGGGAGTTTCCATAAACTCCATCTCTTCTCAGAACTTCTACTGAGCCTACCTCATTTCCAGCCTGAAGCAAAAAAAAAGATAAAAATGTTTCCAGACCCAAAGGCCCAATTTCTTCCTATAAAAATATCCTAAGAGTCACCTACTACTGAAGATATCAATGCAACTGTTTCCTATGTGCATTATTTAATTTCCCAGAGCCACCGGACATAGTTTATAAAAATAAATGTTTTTATTCTGAGAATAAAAAAACAGATGTGTATCCCATCTGCCTTTTAACTGTGTCTTCAGGAGGATTCTGTGTAATCCTAACTCTCAGTGTTTCAGAGAAATATTGACTTGTGGGGAAAAAAAGACTGGCAAGCTGTGTTAATTCTGTGTTAATTTGCAGGCTAAACATTTTTTATACAAAGAGCCCGGCTCCTCTTAATACCACATTAAACAGCATTCTTGAGATAGATTTCTTTTTTTTTTTTTTGAGACAGAGGTTCACTCTTGTTGCCCAGGCTGGAGTGCAATGGTGTGATCTTGGCTCACTGCAATCTCCACCTCCCGGGTTCAAGCCATTCTCCTGCCTCAGCATCCCAGGTAGCTGGTGCCCACCACCACACCCGGCTAATTTTTGTAATTTTAGTAGAAATGGAGTTTCGCTATGTTGGTCAGGCTGATCTCGAAATTCTGACCTCATGATCTGCCTGCCTTGGCCTCCCAAAGTTTTGGGATTACAGGGGTGAGCCAAGGAGCCCAGCCTAGATGCCTTAAGTTTTACTCTCAGATGAAAGTCACTGAATCTATATTGAATATGAATAAATGTTGTTACATAATATGTCCACAGAGAATATTTTTCGTATAAGATTGCAAATGCATGACTGAAATTAGAGTACAAGGAATGTTTTACATTTTTTAACTAAGTAGTCCATTTGCATATGCATTTGTATATATGAATGTGAATGAAAGTCTGAGGTGTCCACCAAGAGAGGAAAATACATGATCACAAATGATTCCAAAATAACCCTGGCATTCATCCACAACACTGGTTTATCTTTTTTCTTTTCTTTTTTTTTTCTTTCTTTTTTTTTTTTTTTTTTTTTTTTTTTTTTTTTTTTTTTTTTTTTTTTTTTTTTTTTTTTTGAGACAGACTCTCGCTCTATTGCCCAGGTTGGACTGCGACGGCATGATCTAAGCGCACTGCAACCTCTACCTCCCGGGTTCAAGCAATTCCCTGCCTGAGCCTCCTGAGTAGCTGGTACTGCAGGTACATGCCACCATACCTGGCTACTTTTTGTTTTTATAGTAGATACAGGGTTTCACCATCTTGGCCAGGAAGGTCTTAAACTCCTGACCTCATGACTCACCCACCTCAGCTTTCCAAAGTGCTGGGATTGCAGGTGCCTGCCACCATGCCCAGCTAATTTTGTATTTTTAGTAGAAACAGGGTTTCACCATCTTGGCCAAGCTGGTCTTGAACTCCTGACCTTGTGATCCACCCACCTAGGCCTCCTAAAGTGCTGGGATTACAGGCGTGAGCCACTGCGCCTGGTCTGGTTCATCTTACTGTATTGAACCAGCCATGCCCAGCTGACCTCTGCTATGTCATTATCTCCTACAGGGAAAAGTGATTCTGTGACAAAGGTTATGCAAAGGTGAAAGTAGAGTAAGTCTGTGATGAGAACATCTCAAAGTCCCATTTACAATATGCTGCACATCCTGTAATCAAAGCAAAACAGTATAGTAACACATAAGGGTATTTCTCCTTAACTGTATGTCCAATTCTAGGTCATTCCAAAGGACTTAGAAGCTTGGGAGAATAGATCAGCTTCCATCTAAAATTGAAAACATAAAAACAAAGAAATTCTGGTTCTCCAGTGCCAAAATGAAAATTACTTAGGGTGATGGATGGATGGCTCTCATACACAGAGTCCTAGTTCTTCTGCCAGAGTTACTGCAAAAAAAATGAGCCCACTTAAAATAAGCAACAGGCACTCACATTTCCAAATCCAGAACACAGATATCCAGAATGGCACACAAGCAGTTAAGCAGGCTGTTTGTATCTATTATAACAGCGCATACAACAACCAAATTAAAGATCCCTTCAGGATGGTGAAATCTCCATCGAGCACAATTTTCTCTAAATTTTAAAGAGCTTTCAGAACACTAAATCCCACACAATAGTCTAAAATGAATAAATCCTTATCTTTTTTTGTACCTACAATGGGCAAAAGTATCAAATTATAGTTAAAAGTAATTAAATATTCTGATCAGCCGCTCATTTTCTTTGTGCCTGTATTTCATTCAATTGTAGTAGGATGTGCTCGGTGAGTGTCCCAAAAAGTAGAATCAAAAAGTGTGTTCATTTGTAACTACTGCATTGCAAATGATCCTTCTAGGTGTTTGTGATACTGAGCTAACCTCAAATACAATAGATTATATTACAGTAGATTACCTATTTTATCATATTCAAATATACTTATTGTCTCAAACAAAAAAAATTTTTTATCATCTTACAGGAATAAAGAGACCTAATATAGAGCCATGATTTTTTTAAGTGAAATAAATTACTAAAACTCAGAGGCAATTCAAGGGAAAGAGGAATCACATGGTAATCTTGTATCCTAGAGGAAAAAAGAAACAGAAAACAGTATTGTAAAAATGAGCTAAGCCAGGCAGAGAACAAAATACTGAATTCTCTATTATTTTACTCTAAAAAAATGCCAGTTACAAAGGGCAGAATCTTTAAAAAAAAAAAAAAAAAAAAAACTAAGGGCAAAAAGGGACAAAACATTAGAATCATTTCTCTGTCATTAACTCTGTCACAGTTTTAAAACTTCAGAAAATAAAAAGTACACACTTTCCAACAGATCTCAGACAACATGCACTTGTAAAACTGATTTATAATGGAGCTCATTATATGTTTGTGATGAAAATCTGAAAAATACCAGTTTCACTCTTTCTCAGAGGCACCTTCCTAAAAAAAAAATTGGGCTCATGGCTTCAAATACCAGACAGAAATAAAATGATCACTCTTTCAGACCATTTTAATACTGTTTGATTCTCAAGGAATCAAGTCTCTTGATTCTATAATACTACCAGGAAAATGAAGATTAGTGATGGACAGTGCTATGGTAGTATCAAATGCCACAGACCTGTACTTTCCATTTTACAGTTGTGGCATCTCTTTAAATCTTTAATGTCCAACAATAATGGCAAACAGTGGAGAGATTGCATGCTGGTGGCCACCATGCTGAAAGCAGTCATCCATCTGAACTCTTGTTTCGCCCACTGTAGTTGCCAGTGTGGAAAACCGCAGGAGAGAACACCAATAACTGTATTTTCTTTTTATTTTAATGTTTTATGGAATGCTTCACGAATTTGCATGTCATCTTCGCGCAGGGGCCATGCTAATCTTCTCTGTATCGTTCCAATTTTAGTATATGTGCTGCTGAAGCGAGCACCAATATCTGTATTTTCATACAGGTATTTTGGAATATGATCTGGGTCATATTCCCAAATGGCAACAATATGCTATATGAATAGAAAGTAGCTCTTTAGAGAAGAGTCATGAATATCTATATATGTTTTTTTTTTTTTTTCCTGGACACAGAGTCTTGCTCTGTCACCCAGGCTGGAGTGCAGTGGCATGATCTCAGCTCACTGCAACCTCCACCTCCCGAGTTCAAGCAATTCCCTGCCTCAGCCTCTCGAGTAGGTGGTACTACAGGTACATGCCACCATACCTGGCTAATTTTTGCATTTTTAGTAGATACAGGGTTTCACCATCTTGGCCAGGAAGGTCTTAAACTCGTGACCTCATGGCTCACCCACCTCAGCTTCCCAAAGTGCTAGGATTACAGGCATGAGCCACTGTGCCCGGCCTTCTGTATTTCTTAAAGAGTTCCTATGGCCATCTGCATTTGCGCCCATGGCCTGGCCCAATCATAAGTTATTTACTAAGTCAAGTCAATTATTGCTTATGAGGAAGGCTTATGATGTTAATTATTAAAATTAACATGAATACACAGGCTCATGTAATTCTTCCAATAGTCCCGTACTTAGGTAAAATTATTCTGAAAAGGTATGTTACTTGCACAGGAACACATAGGTCTGAACCAGATATTACTCTCAATCCTGTATAACTGACACTATACTAGAACTATTCTTTACAAAGTTGAATTTTAGGCATCATAAAAATATCTGTGAGTTAATATGAATAGCTTCTCCACTTGCTCAAAGGTAAATAAACATCACTAAGTGAAAAATTTCTACATGAGCCTCATAAAACTAAAAATGTAACAATTCTAAAAGAAAGAAGTTGTCTAGGTTAGTCTTCCCACCACTCCTGGCAATTGTCTCAGATAAAATCATGTTCTCAATATTATTCACAGTAAAACAGAGTGATTTTTCTAAATTCCAATTACAACTATACAACCTTGGTTATTATCTATAAATAAGAAAGTTACTTTCATGCCAAGCAGAAATATGTATCAAATTGAGCACAACCAGTAACAGATTTCTTTGTTCTTTCTCTACTCCCACTGCTTCACTGCATTAGCCTTAAAAACAACCTTTTTTTTTAAAATAGGCCAAGCACCTGTAATTCCATCACTTTGGATGGCCAAGGCAGGAGGATCACTTGAGTCCAGGAATTTGTGAACAGACCAGGCAACAAAGCAAGACCCCATCTCTAACAACAACAACAACAACAACAACAAAAATTAGACAACAAAGCAAAACCCCATCTCCAAAAAAAAAAAAAATTTACTAATTAGCCAGGCGAAGTGATTCCAGCTATTCAGGAGGCTGAGGTGGGAGAATCACTTGTGCCAAGGAGTCTGAGGTTGCCGTGAGCCATGATGGCACCACTGAACACCAGCCTAGGCAACAGAGCAAGAGCTTGTCTCAAAAATAAAATAAAAACCAAGAAGTAAACATGAAGCTACAATTTGAAGCAAATAAGGAAGCAAATAAGAAAGTGACACACTGATTAATAAATTATCTTGATTCATATTTTCTTTTGCTTAAAACGTGTAACTGTGACTAACATATTTTTATCCTTGAGAAATAAGCTTTATAACATAGGCCTTGTAAATAGTTAAATCATTTATACATACATATTCCATGTGAAATATTGAATGAAATAGGTACTTTTTTAATAGAAATGGACAAAGAAGCCCTATTTAAATGTTCTTGGGTACCCATTTGAAAACCTGAGCATAACCCTCATCTCTTGCAAAATGTGCAGCAGCAAGCAGGTGATTAATAATTCCAGAACTTGGAGATGAATAAGCTTCACAGTAACAAAAACATCTACCAAGATAATCCCCAAACATGGTAGATGGTAGAAAACACCCTGAATGCACAAGCTCTAGGCCCTGTGTCTGGGGGTCAAATGCAGGGGACACTCGAACCATGATACCACTTTGCTCAAAACATCATATCACAAAAAGGGGTATACCTGATTCCAAAACTGTCTCCCGAGTAAACCCAGAGACCTCTGACTTCCAGGGTCAGGTTTAAGAAACCACTTGAATCCTGTCTGGTCAGCCCATCACTGTCTGTCTATTCTATTCCCTGAGCTTTGTGCTTCTGGTCAGCAAACTACCCACTCCACCTCCAACACTCCCCCATCTGCTTAAGCAAGCTACTAACTCCTGATCAAAAAGGTAATTTCTAGGGAGTTTGGTAAGGTTTAGGCAAGTTTTCATGGTCTCTCCATGGCAGGATGCTGCCATGGCATTCAATGGTGTATACTCTACACCATTTCTGCCCTCTTGGAGCTTCCAGTCCATGAGGAGGGCAATCAATAAATACATAAGGCAAAAGTTGTATACATAGTTGAACAACATGAAAATGAAGTGAAACAAACATGATACAGCCACAGACAATACAAGTGGGGAAAGGGCATACTTAGAGATAGGAGGCAGGGAAAGAACCTATCATTTGGAGAAAGGAAACTCTTTTTAGTTGAGGGCGTTCACAGGGAGAGATGATAAGGTTCAAAGATAGGGGAACAGCACACAGCACACATCACACACACAAGGATGCTGTGGCAGCAAAAAGGGTGGCATGAGGAGGCCTCCCTGGTAAATATTGATGAGCTGGTGTGGGGGAGAAGTGGGAGACTGAGGATTCACCAAGTCAGCATCCTTCAGGACCTTAAAGGAACTCGGGAAGGCAATGAAGGACCAACGTGGCAGTCAATATGGTCTGATATATGCTTTCCTTTAAAGCAGCGTTATTGAGATATAATGGAATTTAGTATAATTACAGAGTTGGATAACCATTACCATAATCTAATTTTAGAACATTTTTACCAATATATGCTTTGTAAAAATGACTCTGCTGGGCAGGGAACAGATTGGAGGGAGGCGGGCAAGAGCAGAAAGCAGTGGCTCCTCGCAGGATCCCCAGGGTGAGTCAAGACAAATCATCGTTAAGTGTGTACTTCCACCTGTGCACAGGTGGCTGGGGTGGGGGTGCTCCTGGAAGCAAAAGTTTGGAAAGCAAAACACATATTCAACTCATATATTTATATTCACTCTGCCAAATGCCTACTGAACGTGCTTTTAGATTTCTTTTGATATTTTTATAAACTTCATCTTTGCCCTTCTCCATCTGAATTAGGATTGGTCACAAAATGAACTGCTTATACAGAATCAATGGGGGAAACAAAGGAAACAGTTAATGAAAATCAAGTCAAATACAAGCATTCACAAAGAAAATGAGGAAAAGAAAGAAGGAAAGAATACACATTATTACTAAATTTCCCCTTAGCTATACAGTACATAAAACTACACCCTTAATATCATACAAGAAAATAAACATCCTGCCTGTATGGCACTTAAAGAGGTACAGAAGTCTCTACTATGGACTTCAGAGGAACCTTATGTTGGTGATGATTAAGAAAAAAATTATCCTTGTTTTAACATGTATGTGATCATGGCCTCAACTTCAACTCTGCCACCCAAAACAATTCTAAAAAGAACTCTTCCATAAGTCGGTGTGAGCAAATCTAAGTAAAGGCTAATTAATATTAAGTTGTGTCTGCACAATGAGAAAGATTTTGTCTTTAGCACCTGTTCAGGATGGCTCTATAATCATGCATGTGTATTCAGGGACAAATAGGCTTTGGGGCTAGTAGGGAGAACAATACCAAATATACTGCTCTCTTCCTCACTCCAAGTCTGTAGGACCATTTCTTCCCCCTCAAATACAGGCCTCTTATCGGCTTTGCTTGATTCAATCAATGTAAGCCTGTCCCTAGCATTTCAAAGAAAAAAAATAACTCAAGGAATTGGAGTTAGTATTGCCCAGGCAACCACTTTAATGTTGCTACTCAGAATATCCCAGGGCTACAGGTTCATTTTTGTTATGTCCATTTTTATTAGGTGTTAGATTTGCTTCCTTTCCAGCCAGAGTGAGGCTGGCTTTGTTCTCTTCAATTGCAGAAAGAAATCATCAGAAGAAATACCTTGCATTTTGCTTTGCTTGAAGAGGAGTTATTAACTTGAAATAACACAATACAAGTCTCAAGGAAAATAATTTAAAAGGGCTATTACAATCTTAAATAAAGTGATTTAATTAGAAAAATTCTAACCACATAAAAATTTTCACTAGAGCACATCAAGATGGCTAACGCACTTATCTCTACGTCTGTTTAAATAGTTCTAAAAGCAACTTCTTAAATTAATTATATGGGGAAAAATATTTTGCCTTTTTGGGAAGAAGAGCTATTTAATCAAAGCCCTTTCTTGATGAAGAAACTGCAGCTATTAAAAAAAAAAGTGGGGCTTGTTTGCTTTCGCTTTTTTGGCTGTGCTTTTTCAAAAACCTTCCTGGGCTCTGACCAATTACGCTGTTAAGATCCATCTGAAGACTCAGATGGAAAAGCAGTTTCCTGACTTTGGAAAGCTCACATTCAAAATTGAAAGTTTCAGTTCAATATTTTCCCCCCTCCCAATCTCTATTTGTATACAAGAAGCTGAGTGAAATCAATTTCAAGGAGACTTTTCAACTCTGAATTTAAATCCTTTTATGTCTCTGTAATACAGTCAGTCAAACTTGGGATAGGAAGGAGAATAAAAAGGCAGTTTCCTTTATTTTTTAAAATAAATACACCCATGTTGAGGAGGAATTTCGTATCTTTGGGGGCTTCCCTATCAGGCAGAATTAAATGAAATAAATTGTTTCTTTAATTTGTAGGCAGCAAACAAGAAAGACGTAGCATTTGCAGTGAAATACTCTGGAACAAATTGGGACAACCAGGTGGCACAGCCAAAGAACTGCAGATCCCAGAAATCCTGGGTGAATTCTGAAAAATAAACACTCCTTTAAATATTACTTACAAAGGTTTATTAAACAGATTTGCTCTTAAATATCACCTCTGCATAATCAGTCAGTGGGTATTAAGTGAAAAGGTGAGAGAAAGAGATGGTATTAGGAGCAAGTGGAAACCCTGAGTGTTTCTTTCATGCCTGTCCATTCATAGTCTAGTTAATCTATTCTTTGATATTTAACATAATGGAACCAAAAACTAGAGGAGAAAAAAGTCTGCAGATTTTAGGCATTTCAGAAGTCATACATGATATCTGAGGTTTATTCACGAACCAGCATTTCAGAAAAAGCAAGAAAGAGAAAAAGCACTTTGTAAAATGCATTTAGGAATTTTCTCTGTAATAGTCATGCTCTAACCAGAGAGTTCTTATTAAGATAATTTACCCAAAGTAAACAGATGTTGGCTGGGTGTGGTGGCTCGTGCCTATAATTGCAGTACTTTTGGAGGCTGAGGCAGGTGGGTCTATTGAGCTCAGCCTGGGCAACATGGTAAGACCCATCTCTTCAAAAAATGCAAAAATTAGCCAGATATGGTGATGTGTGACTGTAATCTCAGCTACTTGGGAGGCTGAGGTGACAGGATCGCTTGAGCCTGAGAGGCGGAGGTTGCAGTGACCTGAGATTAGGCCACTGCATTCCAGCCTGCGTGACAGAGCAAGACTCTGTCTCAAAAAAATAAAATAAAATAAAATAACAAACAAAGTGAAGAGATGATCGATCCCAGGATGAAACAGTGGAGAGAATACGAAAATGAGACTAAAGATATTGTGGCAGAAAGAAGGATTTTTAATTGATGTCTTGGGAACAAGTCAGGAATTCTTTGTAAAACTCCAACTCAATGTCAAAGAAATAAATCCATTCCTACCATTTCTCCTGCTCTGCTTTAGTTGCTAAAATTCACAAAGAAAATGAGTAATATGAGTAATGGTGATGGTGATGGCTAATACTTCTTCAGCACTTACCATGTACCAGGAGGCACTGTGCTGATCCATTCAACTGGAATATCTCATTTAATCCTCACCAGAACTTTCCAGGATACATGCTCTCATCATTCCCATTTCAAAAACCAGGCAACCTAGGCATAGAACCATTAAGGACCTTGCCAAAGTCACATTGCACATGACAGAGAAAGGAATATACACCCAGACACTCAGAGAAAGGGAAAGGAAACTCCGCTGGGAGCCCCTAATTAAGTGGGAGGGTCTACAACATAGAAATGAATGGTGTGGATTTAGTTCTTCCAAAAAATATTCAAAGTATAAAGACACAAATATGAACTACCAATATAGACATGTTTGAACTGATACAAACTGACCTTTGAACTGGGTATCACCTGGACAATTCTAATTTCATAGAATCTGTCTCAAGAACACTGCTAGGTACTTAAATGCCCAACACTGTGTCCCACAAGAAACACAGTATGTTTTTGACTGTCCTTTTAAGAGATTTCACACTGTAAAGACTCTCTAGTTACACTAAAAATACTATAATAAAAGTGATCATCCCTGAAAATTATTATAAGGCTTGCAAAGAGAATTCTAACACTACAGCCTACACAGGAAGGCATTATGCTAACACCAGCTAACTGCTGCGAAAACAATTCACTTTCTTTAAAACAGAAAAAGGGAATGTTCCACGCAGGCATATGTTCACATTTTAACTGAGCAGTGGGGATAAGAAGCAGCCTTCTGAATTGCGTTGTCCCATACAGTCGCCCCTAGCTGATACAGGATTTCAAACGCTTAGTAAGAAACAAGAAAGCAAAATATCTCATTAACATTTTAAAAATCCTGATTACATGTCAAAATGACATTTTAGATATACTGGATTACAGAGATTATTCTAATTAATTTCATGTTTCATTTTACTATTTCTGGTTGCTATTACAAAACTTAAAAATACCTATGTGGGCTGGGCGTAGAGGCTCACCGTTGTAATCCCAGCACTTTGGGAGGCCAAGGCAGGTGGATCCCTTGAGGTTAGGAGTTCAAGACCAGCCTGACCAACATGGTGAAACCCCCGTCTCTACTGAAAATACAAAAATTAGCCAGGTGTGCTGGTGGGTGCCTGTAATCCCAGCTACTCAGGTGGCTGAAGTAGGAGAATCACTCAAACCTGGGAGGTGAAGGTTGCAGTGAGCCAAGATCGTACCACTGCACTGTAGCCTGGGCAACATGGCCAGGCTGTCTCAAAAAAAAAGGGGGGGTGGGGCTTGTGTGGTTCACGATCCATTCCTACTGGACAGTGGAGAACTAGAAAAAAAGCTGAAAAAATAAGTGGGGAAAAGAAATCCCTAGCTAGAATGGCTGACGCGTGTGGCTTTAAAACCCTGCATAGCACTATGAAAGTGAGCTTCAGTGTCTCCTTCACGGCCTAACTCCACTAATGCTCCCGCTCCCAAGCCCAAAACTAGTCAAACCCTCTGTCTTTCAAACCTCTGCCTATCCCATTCCCACAATTTAGGGGAACTCTACACTTCTTCTCTATTCCTTTTTTCTATTCAAGAGACTACTAACTCAATGGGGGTAGAAAGTATTTTTATGGAGCCAACTCTCATTCCTTGGTCTATTCATGCTTTAGCAATGGAAATGTGAGGCTCATAAATCCATCAGGAAGCCTAACGCCTTGGCTTGGCACTGAATAATACAGAAACAGTCGCTTAGTGTTCAGCAGGTTTTCAGAGGCAACTGAGTTAAGGGGGCCCACAGCAAATACAGAAAACAGGACAATTGCATTACAGTCATTACTATTTCTGAAAAGCACAACCAGATGAATCAATGTTGTACCCTAGAAATCTAGTTCGCAATCTTTCAGTGGCCACAAACACTCTGCAAGCAACACAACTCTGCAACCCTTTTCTAAAGATTACTCTCCCTTTTTCAGTAATGTGATAAGTGAACAAAAGCAAACTTTCTAAGAAGTTTAGGCACTCATGGGGGTGCCCAATTCACCACGTGACCATTCATCGTATTGTCACCTTTCTAACTTCATGCCTATCCCTTTAAAGGAGAGTGGGCAGGGCATGGTGGCTCATGCCTGTAATCCCAGCACTTTGGGAGGCCAAGGTGGCCAGATCACAAGGGTAAGGGTTTGAGACCAGCCTGGTCAACATGGTGAAACTCTGTCTCTAATAAGAATACAAAAATTAGCCAGGCTTGGTGGCACATACCTGTAATCCCAGCTATTCAAGGAGGCTGAGGCAGGAGAATCGCTTGAACCCGGGAGGCAGAAGTTGCAGTGAGCCGAGATCCACGCCACTGCACTCAAGCATGGGCGACAGAGCAAGACTCCGCCTCGGAAAAAAAAAAAAAAGAGAGACAGAGAGGGTCCCTTAGGGAACACAGCCCTAAATGCCAGCACTTTAGGAGGCCGAGGCGGGTGGATCACGAGGTCAAGAGATCCAGATCATCCTGGTAAACATGGTGAAACCCCATCTCTACTAAAAATACAAAAATTAGCTGGGCATGGTGGCACACGCCTGTAGTCCCAGCTACTCAGGAGGCTGAGGCAGGAGAATTGCTTGAACCCAGGAGGTGGAGGTTGCAATGAGAAGCCACTGCACTCCAGCCTGGGTAACAAGAGTGAAACTCTGTCTCAAAAAAAAAAAAAAGAAAAAAACGTGGATGGACAAACATACCCCTCAGATCATGATTCCACTGGACTACTGCGAGGCTTCAGAAGAATATTTTTAACAAACTCCTGTGCTCAGATACAAGTGGTCAACAAACCACTTTCTGAGCCAGGCTAATTTGCTCAAATCATTAACCATGAAACTCCACTGCTAATGGAAGACAAGAAAAATGAAAATCTTTTATAAAATAAGTTTAGAGAAACATTCTTAAGCTCTTTAAAATGATATATTTGCAGAAATCCTGGAGATAAAAATGTGTTTTGCTTTTCTTTCTGGTGTGGGTTTTGAAGGTCGCAGGACTCACAACAGATGTGGCCTGGTTAGAGCCATAGAGGTCTGCATGGCTAATGACAGTTAGTGTAACGGCACGACAGCTGAGGCACTGTAGCTGCAATAGTTGGTGAGCTCCAGCCCAGCAGGACAAGCCCCTGGTTCTGCCAACATAGACGGTGTATCCCTTACAGGCAAGCTGCCCAGGAGTGGCACCAGCAACTTACATGCCCCGTCGTGGTCACAAACCCCTTCAGTCAAAGAAATAGCAGCAGACCTAAGGAAGACCCATCTAAACATATCTCAGGTGCAAAATAAGACGCACTATCATTTTCATGGAGCAAATGAAATAATGAACCACTACATTAAGGGCAACAATCTTGGGAGCCATGAAACTAATCAATCATTATATTATCACATATCTAGGCATTTCCATGATAAACCCTTTTTTTAATAGCATTCATTGCTTTTTCTGATAATAAAAGCAATAAATATTCACTATAGAAGCACATTAGGCAAAGAACATTAATGAGCAGAGTACATTAAATAGGCAAGAGAGTACATAAATAGCATAAACAAGAAAATAAAAATAACCATAACCACCGTTCACATTTCAGTGTATTTCCCTCCTTTGTTCTAATAAACACTAGGCTCATGTTTTAAATGCATGGTGAATTGTTAAAAAATGAGTATGTTAAACGATGTAACTCCCCAAATAAAAGAATGTGTAAAAGTAAAGCTCATTTCCATAAAAATTAAAAGTACGGCCACTAACAGGCCATGTGACTGCCCAAACCTACTCCCTTGTGTGTGAGAGCAGAGGACTGGGAAAATGATTGCTATGGTCACAGGTCTTACAAGGTCTAAATTAACTATTTACCTTTACTGTCGAGTAATCTAATTCGACCCAGAGCAAAGATGGCAAACTGATAGCCTACTCTATGAAACCCAGAAATATAGCATTTTTTAAATGTCAGTCAGTTGCCAACCTTTACAAAGAAGAAAGAAGACAGGATAATCAGACTTGACTCAGGCCGGGCGCGGTGGCTCAAGCCTGTAATCCCAGCACTTTGGGAGGCCGAGGCAGGTGGATCACGAGGTCAAGAGATCGAGACCATCCTGGTCAACATGGTGAAACCCCGTCTCTACTAAAACTACAAAAAATTAGCTGGGCATGGTGGCGTGTGCCTGTA
>NW_016107363.1:3278544-3303029 GCF_001604975.1 Cebus imitator
TTGGAAACAGCGTCTCTCTCTGCCGCCCAGACTGGAGTGCAATGGTGCAATCTCGGCCCACTGCAGCCTCAACCTCCCAAGCTCAAGAGGTCTTCCCACCTAACACTCTCAAGTAGCCAGGAATACAGGTACATGCCACCATGTCCAGCTAATTTTTTTTATGGGGCGGCGGGCGGGGTGGGGCGAGTACAGATAAGGTTCCACTACTATGCCCAGACTGGTCTCGAACTCCTGGGTTTAAGCAAGCCTTCTATCTCAGCTTCCCAAAGTGCTGGGATTATAGGCATGAGCCACTATGCCTGGTCCCTGGTTCTTTTAAGCATACGGGTTTTCAAATATGTTACAGCACCTAAGGTATAAAACAAGAAGATACAAAAATTAATATATAGCTTTTAGCTAAATCATCTTAATTGAAAACTTACTGTGTACTAGACACCATTTGTATATCTTTTGTTTTTAACTATTTTTTTTGAGAGCGGGTCTCCCAGGATGGAGGGCAGTGGTGCGATCAGAGATCATTGCAGAAAGCTCAAACTCCTAGGCTCAAATGATCCTCTTGCCTCAACCTCCCGAGTAGCAGGGACCACAGGCACATGTAACCACACACAGCTAACTTTTAAAATATTTTGTAGGGATGGGGTCTTGCTATGTTGACCAGGCTGGTCTTGAGCTCCTAACCTCAACTGATTCTCCTACCTTGGGCTCCCAAAGTGTTGGGATTTTTTTTTTGAGACAGAGTCTCGCTCTGTCACACAGGCTGAAGTGCAGTGGTGGGATTTCAGCTCACTGCAACCTCCACCTCCCAGATTCAAGCAATTCTCCTGTCTCGGCCTCCCGAGTAGCTGGGACTACAGGCACGCGCCACCATGCCTGGCTAAGTTTTTGTATTTTTAGTAGAGATGGGGTTTCACAGTTTTAGCCAGGATGGTCTTGATCTCTTGACCTCATGGCCCACCAGTCTCGGCCTCCCACAGTGCTGGGATTACAAGCATGAGCCACCACACCCAGCCCCCTCACAGTATCTTTTTAAAGTAAGCACCACACTTGCTCAAAGTCGTACAGGTGAGTGCCGAGGCGTGTCCACCTAACTCCAAGTCCAAGACAGTGAAGACAGTAAATCATTCAGACTCTGTAATCCAGTCATCTCCAATAGCCTATTCCTCTTTGCCAGCATGCTAGGCCAATTTGAGAGGCATAAACGCCCTCGAAGAAGATGAAAGAAAGACATGGAGATGGAAATGGCACTGAAAGTGGCAAATGTCAACAGAGAAGAAGAAAAACAATGAAAATACCACAAATGGTTTAGCTACCAGCTGGTAAAGTGCTTCGCCTGGCAAACAGGTAGACCAGCCTTCCACACCAGCCCGAAGCAAAACTGTAAAGTAGATAAGACCCAGGCATTAGCAGTAGCCAAGAAGCTTCACAAACTGCTTAGGAGAAAAATTATCCAAAATTGGAAATAATGAGAAGACATCATGACCTTTCAATGTCGTGGTACGTGAAGAATTTAACAAGCTCACCCCAAATTATTTAGTTACCTAGAACATATCATTGTTTGTCTTGATATTAAAATGATTAAAGGTAAGGCTTGGTGACCTTACACATTAACCTGTAGATTTATGTCCAGTTTAAAGAAAAACAGGCAGCAGCAGTATTACCCTGTAGGACATTAACCAGCGCTGGATCTAACCTAGCAATCATATTCTGGTATTCCCTTGTAACTTATGAATACCCAGTGCCTCAAAATGCCCTTTAAACCAACTTTACTTGATTATTACTTGCCTTAATAATGAGCTGCATTCAACATGTATTCATTTTGTTTACATAAAAGCCATGTTTTAAACTTTTTGAAAATTACAGGCCGTGCGCAGTGGCTCGTGTCCATAATCCCAGCACTTTAGGAAGCCGAGGCGGGCAGATCACCTGAGGTCAGAAGCTCAAGACCAGCCTGGTCAACAGGGCGAAACCCTATTTCTACTAAAAATACCAAAAATTAGCCAGGTGTGGTGGCAGGCGTCTGTAATCCTGGCTACTCAGAAGGCTGAGGCAGGAGAATCATTTGACCTGGGAGGCAGAGCTTGCAGGCTGGGCCACAGAGTGAAACTCCATCGCAAAAAAAAAAAGAAAATTATGTTTTTACGCAGCAATGACTTAAACCACTTTCCCAAATAACTTGGGCTCCAGGCCTATCCCTCTCCCCTCCTACATTCAAAACTACAGCACTCAGAAAAATGCCACAGAAAATCAAAATTAAATTCAATAGCTCAATCTTAATAAGTTAGAACAGCTTAACAAATCATAAACTCAAGGGAACTGTCAATCTAACAAAGAAGATTTCTGGAGATGCAAAAATACAATAATAATAATCCTTAATGGGAAAACTTCAGGCATCAAAACAGGCAATTCAGGGGGGCATGCATTGGAGAAGACATAATTCTATCAGCAGTCTTTTTAATGGATTATAAAATGGCATTATGGGTATTTTATATGTCCTAGGTAGGAAAGTGCCTACTTACAATTATATTTAACAACTTTTTGTGTGTTACCCATTTAATGGCAGTATATTTCCATTATACAAATTCTCAATACAAGTGAGATTTTATATTTCCCTCAAATTAGCTCAATTTCTCTAGATATAATCTAACAACCAAATCCTATATATTTTCGACCATTAACCCATACATACATCTATTAATGCTGAAAAGGATCCCACCAAGTCGTAAATCAAAAGACCCTTTCACTTGAAAGAGACGGTAAACACGCAGACAGCAGGAGAAGCGGAAGGCCCAAAACAAAGCCACTACACATAAACCACAGTAATGAAACTTGACTGAAGTCTGAAGATAAGAACTGCAGCTCTGTGCAGATTTATGTCACAAGGTCATAGAGTTTGATGATTCACTGGAAATATTTAAACTAGAGAGGTTAGATGAAATGTATGCGGAAGGCTTGTTCTCTACCACTCATCCCAGCCAGCCATAAACTCCTGGCTCTTCTCCAACCAACACTCAACAGTGCCTATTTGATACCAGTGAGGCAAAAACCCAGCTTTGTTGATACCACACACCTAACCTAAACCCAAGTCAGATAGGACTTAAGGATCAGGGAACTCTCCTGCTGTGCCAGGCCTTGTTCTCTTGATCTGACTCAACATTGGATTCCAGAATAAGAATAAAACAGATGATAAGACATTACCAATCTATTAGAACTGGCCCTCAGGATTAAATGTGCCACATGAAAAGGAAGATTTCGCCAGGAGTGCTGTGGTCATTTGCAATGAACACAGTAGCCTTTCTAAGCCAAAATATAAATAAAAATAATAATAAAAAAAACAAGAAGGTGGCGGGAGTGGTGGAGGTAGGAGGCAGGGAATCAAGTCTTCAAAAGAGAAGAATAGAGTGTGTAGAATCACTCTACCCAAATTCAAGACTTCTTCTACATCTAGTATTATCAAGACTGTGTGGTACAGGCAGAGATTCAGGCATAAAGATCAATGGAACAGAACAGAGAATGCAGAAGGAGACCCACAGAGTACAGCCAACTGATTACTGACAAAGGTGCAAAGCTAATTTAATGAAGAAAGGATAGTCTTTTCAATAAATGGTGCTGGAGCAACTGGATATCCATAGATTAAAAAAAAAAAAAAAAGAACCTTGACCTAAGTCTCATATCTCATCCAAAATCAATCACGGACTTCAATGAGAAGTGAAAAAAAAAAAAATGTGTATCTCACACTTTGGGAGGCCGAGGTGGGTGGATCACTTGAGGTCAGGAGTTCCAGATCGGCCTGGCTAACATGGGGAAACTCTGTCTCTACTAAAATTACAAAAACTAGCCAGAAATCGCTTGAACTTGGGAGGTGGAGGTTGCAGTGAGCCCAGATCACACCATTGCACTCCAGCCTGGGCAACAGAGCAAGACTCTGTCTCAAAAAAAAAAAAAAAAAAAAAAAATAGTGTATCTCAAGCTAAATCTCACAACTTACACAAAAATTAACTCAAAATGGATTGTACATGTAAAGTGTGAAACTTATAAGCAGTAAAAAAGGAGAAGAGAAAATCTTCGGTACCTGGTGCTTGGTGAAGAGTTTTCAGATATGACAACGAAAGCATCGGCCAGAGAGAAGAAATTAATCAACTGGATTTCATACAAAGTAAGAAAGTTTGCTCTGTAAAGAGCCTTGGTGAGAGGATGCAAGAACAGGCTCTAGACTGATAAAAATATTTGCAAACCACGTAACTGATAGGAAACTACTATCTAGAGTGTGTATAGAACTCTCAAAACTCAACGGTAAAAAGAAATCCAATCAGAAAGTGGGCAAAAGACACAGAGAGGGGACAGTGAAAGAGCACATGAAAGGGTATTCAGTATCATTAGCCATCAGGGAAATGCAAATTGGGACCACACTGAGATATCACTGCACACCTATCAGAATCGCTAAAATAAAAAATAGTGGCAATACCAAAAACTGCAAAGGGTGGATGCAAAAAAACTGGATCTCTCATGCATTGCTGTTGGGAGCGTGGAGTGGGAAAGGTACTCTGGAAAAGAGTCTGGCAGTAACAGAAACTAAATATACATTTACCATACACCCCAGCAACTGGATTCTGGGGTGTTTATCTCAGGGGAGTAAAAACTTATGACCATCCGAAAACATGTAAACACTGTTAATATTTGACTTTGTAGTAGCAGGAAGAGAAAAAAAACAAAATCTCCGAAAACATGTAAACACTGTTAATATTTGACTTTGTAGCAGCAGGAAGAGAAAAAAAACAAAATCTCCCTCAAAAGGTGAAAGGTTAAACCAACTGCAGTGCCTCCACGCCGCAGACTACAATAAGGCCAAGCAAACTATTGGTGCACACAATGACTTGGATGGAGATCAGCGGCACTATGAAGGTCACATACTACATACATATTCAATGATTCCATGTATCTAGCTTTCTTTTTTTTTTTTTTTTTTTTTGGAAATGGGAGTCTCACTGTGTCACCTGGGCTAGAGTGCAGGGGCACGATCTCAGCTAACTGTAACCCCCACCTCCCAGGTTCAAGCCATTCCCATGCCTCAGACTCCCAAGTAGCTGGGATTACAGATGCCAACCACCACACCCAGCTAATTTTTGTGTTTTTAGCAGAGATGGGTTTCACCATATTGGTCAGGCTGGTCTCAAACTCCTGACCTCAAGAAATCTGCCCGCCTCAGCCTCCCAAACTGCTGAGATTACAGGCATGAGGCACACCGCCCAGCCCAATATTCTCAAAATGACAAGATGAGAGAGATGTAAGACACATCAGTGGAGGCCGCAATTTGGAGATGGCAGAGGGAAGAATGTGTGTGAATCTAAAGGTGCAGAATGAGGGAAATCTCTGTGGCATGGGAATCATCCAGTATCTTGACTTCAGCAGTGATTACACAACACATGAGATAAAATGTCCAAGAACCACAAACATATCCTGTGCCAGTATCAAACTCCTGGTTTTGATATTGTACTTTAATTCTGTAAGATGGCACCACTAGAGAAAACAGAAAAGAGGGGTATGTGGGACCACTCTGAACTATCTTAGCACTTTCCTGTGAATCTATAATTATTTCAAAATTACAAGTGTTAATGATATTTTTAATATATCTCTTCTAAAGATAATCTAACAACAGTCATCATTTTTACTTTCCATCCAACCCTTTTTGATAGAAACAAGGACCTCACACCATGAAAAATATATATATTTAAAAACAATCAGACCATAGGGGTTTTCCTTTTCTTGTTTCACCAAAAATGTGCACATGTATCCTATTTCAAATTGTAATACCAAGGGGGAGGAAAGGAGGAAGATGAGGGCAGATAAAACTTAGCAACTTCTTGGAAAGATATCTCCACAGATAATCAGGCCATGAAAATTTAAAGCTGTTGTGACAGTAAAAAAAAAAGCAAGAAAAAAAACTTGAAAAGTCACCGTGACTTTAAAGCTGTAATTTCCTGTTGATTATCCAGTAAAATACTGGGAAATAAAACAAAAGTTTATTGCCACACATTACGAGGCCTTTGAACAATGTGCCAATTAAAGAATGGATTTATAAATTCTACAACAAAGACACTTCCTGAAAAAAACGAGAGAAGAAATCAGAATAGTCCTAAATATTTGACTTAGGCTGAATACTGCATAGTTCTAATCTAGGGCGGGTCACAAAACCAACTCCTCTAAATTGATCATCGACCTCTGCCCATCCCAACAAACCTGCTCCCCAAATAATTTTTCAAGTTCCACTTGTTTCTCTCAAATCATTCATGACTTGCAGAACTCCAACATGAATTGGTACCTTTATACAGTTAAGAACAGAAAATACATTTCCATGATCAAATAACTATGTATTAGGCATCTGTGTGCCCGAGTACACTCCATCTTAAGGAAAATTTTAAAAGCAGTTTAAAAATGTAACCAAAATAAACAGACATAATGTAAAATTGACCATTACTCATTTCCTAACAAAAATTACAATTTCACTTGGAAGTTATTGCACTGAAATTAAAGGAAAAGAGGACTTGAAATTTGATACTAACTTTCATACTCCATGTAGTTGCTTTGAATATAAGCCTTGCAGGGAGACTTATGCATCAACAGAGCTCCAAAAGCCTGATTCTAATTCTAGCAAGTAAGTTGGATGCCCCATCCGGTAACTGATCCCTCCCTGATCCAGACGGCTTCCTCTGCTACATCAAAATCAATTTAGTGTCCAAATTTCCCTTCAGCTCAATTGCGAGCTTTGCTGTGGTTTGGCTGTATCCCCGCAAAGTTCAAGTGTTAGACACTTGATCACCAATGCAGTGGTATTGAGAGGTAGAGCCTAATGGATGTATTTGGCCCACAGGGACACTGCCCTCATGAATGGATTATGAAGGGAGAGGGTTCATTATAAAAAGACTAGTTTGGCCGTGTGTGTGTGTGTGTGTGTGTGTGTGTGTGTGTGTGTGTGTGTGTGTGTGTGTGGTGTGTGTCTTCCCTTCTGTCTTTGCCTTTCCACCTCTTACTATGCAATGACACAGCAAGAAAGCCCTCACCAGATGTCAGCCCCTCTACCTTGGACTTCCCAGCCTCCAAAAGCATAAGCCGATAAATTTCTTTGCCTTATAAATTACTCAGTCTGCAGTATTCTGTTATAGCAGCACAGCACAGATTAAAACAAGCTTAAAGGGTTCAAATCGGTCTACTTCTTCTGCTGGTCTCAATGCAACACTTCGTGTTGCTGCATCTTGTCACATTGAAGAGAACTACTCTAAAGCCAAATCTGATCCAAAGAGGACAGAGCAGAAAGTTAGAAACAACCTGAAGTTTCCAATGAAGTTTGTTGGTCACTGATTGTCTGGAAATACACTACCTCTAGAGCTCCATTATCTATACTAACTTATTTATTTTCTCATTGTTCTGAGTTGGGTCTTCCTTTACCTGAACCAAGAGCATCCCAAGTGACACATGGATTTTGGGGATAACCTCTGTGGATTTTAAGGAAAAAAAAGTTCTCCATAAATTTCTTGATTTAGGAAAATATGCAGGACATGGTTTTAAATATGAAAAACAGGACACAAAGTTGATCCAAAAATATAATGTTCTTCTTGATTGTTAAATTATTGTATAATACTTCATCTTATAGACAGTCAAATCCCACAGTCAGCTAATGTGACTTTGTGTGAGTTAGAAAAGATACTTCCTCCTCTAGACACATCTCTGCCATCTTGCAGGATAAAGGCCCAATAACTGTATTGATCAATCGCATAGTGACTCCGTAGTGAATGGTACATCTTTGAGTTTGTAAACATCTCTACAGCTAGAGGCACCTCTAATACTAACTTCTAGGAAGCTACTGCATCCTTGAACTCATCATCAAATTTCAAATGGTTAGCAACACAATCAAAACTGATGACACTCTATTACTGAAAGTGCTAAAACACTTCAGGTCGTAATTCTAATGTAGACACCCATCTGGAACAGTAATCAATTCTCAAGTAGTCCCAGAGAATGACCAGTGACCAGAAACAGAAATGTACAATAATTCCAGCTAGGGAAGAGTCAACACTGAAGAGTAAAATTTGGTTCAAATTTATTATGCTTGGTTAAATTTACAATGTCGTTGAAAGGCAAGAAGAAGTTAAATAATCCTGTAAGACAATCACCAGAGAGATGTCTGATTAAGTGCCAGCAAATAGAATAGACAATAAATTAAAATTACAAGCAAGAAGAGTGGACTTAAGGACATCACAGCTAAAATACTTAAATAATCAAGGCCATCGCAGCAGAAACAAGTGACAAAGCTAATCGTCTAAGTTATAATGGCCAGTGTCTTGCCACTGGATAATATTTCTAAAGCCTCTAACTGCATTTTCCATTGATGGGGATTAATCCATCAAGGAAGGTCAGCTTTAGAAATCAGGCTACATCAGAAATACAGGTCTCTCTTCCGGTATTATTTTAATCCACTCAATTAATGTGCACTTTGTGCCTACCACGTCCTGCACATACAGCAGTGAAAGAAACTGACAAAAGTTCTTGCCATCCAAACCTCATCCATGATGTCACAAGTCACGATGGTAGTAGCCCTTGAAGTAGAAAGAGGGGAGCATGGGGAGGCCTTAGGGAGAATTAGTGATACTGTTTTTAGGTCTGGGAGTGGGTTACATGGCTGTGTTCAGATACTGTGATTACTCATTGAGCTGTTCACTATAATGTGTACATTTTCCCACGTGCATGTTACATTTCAATACAAGCTTAAAAGTCCCCTGTTGGCCATGTGTAGTGGCTCATGCCTATAATCCCAGCACGCTGGGGGACCGAAGTGGGCAGATCACTTAAGGTCAGGAGTTTGAGACCAGCCTGGCCAACATGGTGAAACCTCATCTCTCCTAAAAATACAAAAATTAGCTGGGTGCGATGGTGCACGCCTGTAATCCCAGGTACTCAGGAGGTGAGGCGGCAGAATCGTTTGAACCTGGGAGGCAGAGGCTGTGGTGAGTCAAGATCCCGCCACTGCACTCCAGCTCCAGACCAGGGGACAGAGCAAGAATCTGCCTCAAAATAAATAAATAAATAAAAACTCCCCTGTCATCACGGTGTTTACCTCCTAAGTGGGACAAAGGAGGGAGAATTCGTAAACAAGATAAAGTAAAACACATAGAATGACAAATGGTGCCCAGGAGAAAAAAAAGCAGGGAGAGGAGACAGGACAAGTCAGGACTGGGCTGAAATGTGAGCGAGAGTGGCCTTAGGAAAATGTGACATTTGAGTGAGGACTCACAGAAGCAGTCAAGAGCAAGCCCTCCGGGTCTCAGAAAAGAATGTTCCAGGAAAGGGGAGAGCAATTACAAAACGGTGAGGCAGAAGGGTGCCTGGGAAGTGTGAGGAACAGCAGGCAGGCCAGGGTGAACAGAGGAGAGTGAGTGGGGAGTGGAGGGAAGTGGCAGGGGTCCGACAGGTGGTGGGGACCCGATGTCCTCTGTGCTTGCTGTTCCCTGGAAGACCTCTCCCTTGAGAAAGGGGCAGCTATTCATGGAAGTAACAAGGTGATAATTCGCTTTTTCGCAGCAATGCTCTGGTGGCTACTGATTCCAGATATGCAGAAATCTTATCTGAATAATGCAGATCAAATATTGCTAGTACTATATACATGAGCGTGTTTCTGAGACAGGCAAAGGCTCTCCATTAGAATTATTTAATTCAGTCCATTTACTGATCCAATGATTTGAGAAATGAGAGCAAGAGAACCAACACCAAAACAAGCTTTCTGCCTCGGAGTTTCTATTTTCCCCACCCTAATTCCTTTTGTAATTAAGCAAAGGTGCTGTCTTCCAGTTTTCCTTGATTTCTTCATTCTACGAGTGTTTTAGAGGCCCTGTTAGTGGGGAGGCCCTACAGGCAGGAGGTGCTGGCCCTCGAAGTCACAACAAGCCATTGTCATTGAAGGAGTTCAGAGTTCTGTTACCAGGGGTGCAGGTACACGGGAGGGGCATCTGACTCTGGGTATGGGGCATCAAGGAAGGCCTTGGGAGGAAGCAATGGCCAAGGTAGGGCCCAAAAGACAACGTGGTGTGAGAGAGACCAGAAAAATAAAATAGCACGTGGCTCGGCATGGTCAGCCAAACTGATCACAGATATTATTACCTGGATCACTCCATAACGTCAAAATTCCGACTCTTATTCAAATGCATAGGATGCTGGTCAACTACATTGTAGATTATTCAAGTATCCTTATCTCAATGATTGATCAATGGAATGACTTCCAAGTCATAAAACCTCCAATTCTGACTATTTTAGAACTTGTGGTCCATTTGGGCAGCAATTTGATTAGCCATACCTAGAAAGAGAGTTTCCAGTACAAATTAAAAGGAAACTGATTAACCGGTTGAATAAAACCATTTTGTACACTTCAGAAAGCTAAATCAGCAAATGAGGCATGTTCCAGGCAAAACAGGTTCGTATATTGACCCGGGAGATGTTTCAGTAGAGGAGCGTTTCTCAACCTCAGTGTTACTGACATTTGAAGCAGGACAATTAGTTGTCGTAGGGGCATGATGTGGGCAGTACTGTTAAACAGCATCACTGGTCTCTACTCCACGAGATGCCATTAGCAAGCCCCGCTCCCAGAGATGACAACCCCAAATGTTTCCGGGCATTGCCAAATGTCCCCGGGTAGCAAAATCACCCCCAGTTCAGAAACACTGCAACAAAGTGAAAACTTCAGAAGTTTTTGTTATTGAAGGAATTCTGGCAAGAACACGGAGACAAGGCAGAATGTGCCACTGCTCCGGCCCAGGACACTTCTGTGTTATTCAATAGAGCAGCATGAAAGTGATGAGCAGACTCAACCTAACAGTTAGCCCTGCTTTTCCAAACCCCAAACACCCATGGCCTCAATTCAGAGAGAAGACTTCAGAATTGATTAACGCAACTTTGAGGAGGAACAAGCAGGATGAGGGATTAAGAAAAGGAAAAAGAGAGGGTAAGGAACCACAATAGGAAAGGGCCAGCCACCACGCAGGTTTCTTCCAGCTTCTCTCTGTTCCCTGTCTCTGCCACTGCCAGGCCTGCTGACAAAGACACCACCAAAGGCAGCATTATAGAGGAAAACTGGCAATGCAGAGACCCAGGAGAGCCGAGAGTCCCTACAACGGACACAGGGGAGGAGCACGTCCCCTGAGTATGCAGACACTTCAGCAAGAAAAAGCCTCCACACCAGTCATCCCCACAACTCCCAGTTAGAGGCCCAAGGCTGCAGGGGCTTGAAAAATACTTCAGAACACTTGCGGTCTTCTCT
The DNA here is from genome assembly GCF_001604975.1 of Cebus imitator. Classification (NCBI taxonomy): domain Eukaryota; kingdom Metazoa; phylum Chordata; class Mammalia; order Primates; family Cebidae; genus Cebus; species Cebus imitator. Next base: position 3,289,844 of record NW_016107363.1, read on the forward strand.
TTTAATTAAAGAAATGAAGCCCAGGGCCTTTCCTTGATTACCTCTTCATAGAAAACACAAGTCATCGAACAAATTGCTTCCCCCAAATTTCTACAATTCATACCCAATGCCATTCTTCTGTCTCCATTGTAAGATCATACAGTTCCATTGCAGGCAAAACATCACAGTGTCTCATGTCTGGAATCCTTGCTGTTTGGGAAAGCTTTTGCAAGAGGAGAAGTGAAAATCCTTGCCTAAAAATGAGGTTTGGGGATGTCTATTGGTTTTCAGTGAGCCAGATGACGGCTTGTATCTGTACCATTCTTGATGGATTGTTGGGGACAATCCATTAAGTCAACAAAGCTGGAACAGGTAAGAATTCAATGTCGATTGTTTATCGCCTTTCAACTTAAGAATCAAACTCCAAACTCAGTGTGTGTGTTGCAATTCAATGACTGCCAGGAAGTCAATAGCATTGAATTCCATGTTTCTATTACAAATGGGAAAGGACTAGATGAGGGCAGGGCACCAAGCCAAAAAGGTTATCAAAACCTTGCTGCCAAGCCCAATTCTATCCAGGGAAATCATCAGTCCATTCTATGATTCTCAGGACCACTTCAATGCCCATGGCCTTCCCAAGTCCCTGGTTTCTAACTGCTTTTAAAAAGCTACTAAGTTACAGCAGCACAGAAGACGGAACAGGAGCTGCTGCTGGAGATACAGTTTTCCTGATTTTGTTTCAAAGCAACAGAGACACAGGCAAAAATTCCACCTTCTGCGCTTTCTGCCCACTCCCATAACTAAAAACAGTGTCAGATTTGTATTAGTTTTATCAATCGCGTACTCTTTTAAGCCACTAAGCCGAAAAGTGTGTTAAAGTGGATCCAGACCTTCTCCAGTATACAGTTTGAATCAACCTGGCATTTTTCGATTTATTTCTATGGACCATTAAAGCTTGCTAAAACGAAAAGCAGCTAAGAATATAAAATGAGTTTTTAAAAATAATGTAAGCAATGTCACTGATCTAACAAATACTTCCCTGAATCAAGTTTTCAAATCTGTCTTGGTTCCGAGTCACAGTTTTGGGTGTTTGTTTTTGAGACTGGAGTCTCGCTCTGTCACCCAGGCTAGAGTGCAGGCATGATCCTGGCTCCCTGCAACCTCCGCCTCCCAGTCAAGCAATTCTGCCTCAGCCTCCCAAGAAGCTGGGACTACAGGTGCCCGCACCACCACGCCTGGCTCATTTTTTTATTTTTAGTACAGATGAAGTCTCACCATGTTGGCCAGTTGGTCTCAATCTCCTGACCCCAAGTGATTCACCGGCCTTGGCCTCCAAAGTGCTGGGATTATAGGCATGAGCCACCATACCCAGCCAAGTCCTAGTTTTCCAAAAGCTACATGGTCAAACGGTAGCTTAATATGTTCTAATATCTACAATAAAACACAAATCATTCTTTACAGTAACACCTACTAGTTCTTCTTCAAGTAAAAAAAGCGTATGTATATCAATTTACTCATTGTGGGAAAACACAGAGTGATTCTGAGGCAGAGACCTCTCAAGTTCTGGGTTTATTGCCTTTGGCCATGAAAACTTAGGCCTTAGTTTCCTCATCTGTAAAATGGGAATAATAACAGTATGTACCTCAAAGGGTTATGGTCAGGATGATGCATTGCATATCGGAAGCATAAATAAATTGTAACCATTACTATTATTGCTACTTTTTTCTTTCCTGTAGGCATTCAGAGATTAACCACAAAAGGCAGAGAAAAATGGCTTGATTTTTAAAACACAGAAACCTTTTACAATATGTGAATACAAGAAACAGTTATACAAAAATTAAACAAGAGCATCAATATATCTTTTGCAGTAAAGGCTACTAGAGTTTAAGACAAAGAAACAAGTCACCATAACTGGTTGTGGAGCCCGTGTCCCCGGTAATTTTATTTTTATTTATTTTATTTATTATTTATATTGAGATGGAGTCTCACTCTGTCGTCCAGGCTGAAGTGCAGTGGCACGATCTTGGCTCATTGCAACCTCTGCTGTCCCCGTTCAAGCAATTATCTTGCCTCAGCCTCCCCAGTAGCTGACATTACAGATGCCTGCCACCGCGCTCAACTAATTTTTGTAGTTTTTAGTAGAGATGGGGTTTCATCATCTTGGCCAGGCTGGTCTTGAACTCCTGACCTCGTGATCCACCCGCCTCAGCCTCCCAAAGTATTGGTATTACAGGTGTGAGCCACTGCACCCGGCCGGGAATTTTTATTTAAAGAGTAAGCAAGTATTTTGACCACGCAGTTTACATACAGATTGTTTTAGCTGTAAAATGCTTTGAATTCAGGACACTTCATAATCCAAAGAAAAGATAATGAGAGAAAAAAGAGTACACAATGGGGACACATGTTAGATGAGTAATAAATATACCACTTTATGAAAAGGACAATAATTTCTTTATCCATGTGTTCTTGACTTACAAAATAATAATCAAAAATGCTTCTAAAACAGATTGTTTTCCCATAGGGTAGACGATCTTTTGTTTTGCTTTGGCTTTGTAATAAGAAATTGATTTCTCTCTTCTAGTGGAGATACATTTTGATAAACAACAAAATTCACTGTCTTAACAATATATTAGGACTCTACGGGTAAATTATTCATGGGAAAAAAAAACATTAAATTACCACAAAATAGCACTTCAGAGGCAGAAACATACTTCTGCAGAGATTAAGGTGAGTTAGAGGAACCTCAGAGTTGAGGCATGATCCCCAATTCTGGGAAAAAAAAGCCAGCAAACCATTCCCTAAAGAGTTATAAAGGAAAGGGGAGTGGCAGTGGCAATGAGCTGAGAGTTTGGAGCCATTTCTGCAGCTTCCATGTGATTCTGGATGCCGTCACACTAGATGCATTTCATTGCTCCCACCACCCTCACCACAGGAGACCCTCTCCATCCAGGATGTCATTCTGCCCCTCTTACGTCTAGCAGAGTACCCTACACGAAGCAGTGAGTACTGACTGCTGATCTATGTGGGGACTAATAGATACAGAGTTAGCACTTCGCTTCCTGGATGGGATTTAAGAACCTAAAAGAAAATAAAGGGCCGTTAGTGGGAAACTAGCGTGCACCCTATTCCATGTCCAATCTGGAGAGCACAGAGACGTGTGATCATGTGTCTTCATGGTGTCTTTTTTTACTTCTTTCCTGTTTTCTCTATTTTGGTTGCTCAGAATTCATCCCTCATCCTACCAGAAGCTTCATTTCTTTTTTGGAAACCTGCACTCCCTCCACTGCAGACAGACAGTCAACCCAGCGGTGCTTGCTCCTGCTCCAGGAACTGGTGGCTAAGAGCCCAGGGCCGCCTTCCACCCAACCCAGTAGAGTCAGGGGGCAAGACACATGATCTGGGCCTCCCCAGGTGGACAGACACCTTTCTGAGGGCTGGACACAGTGGCTCACATCTGTAATCCCAGCACTTTGGGAGGCCAACACAGATGGATGTCTTGAGCCCAGGAGTTCGAGACCAGCCTGGGCAACATGGCTAAACCTGGTCTCTACAAAAAGAAATACAAAAATTAGCCAGGTGTGGTGGTGCACACCTGTAGTCCCAGCTACTAGGGTGGCTGAAGTGGGAAGATGGCTGGAGCCTGGGAGGCGGAGACTGCACTGAGCTATGATCATGTCACTACACTCCAGCCTGGAGAAAGAGACGGCAACCTGACTCAAAAGCAAACAAACAAAAAAAGAATGAGCTCCTTAAGGAAAAAAGAAAAAAAAAATCAGGCAGGAGCAGCCTCTCTCTGCAGCAGGAGCTGCATCTATGAGCAGACCATCCCAACTTTAAGTGTGCCGCCCTCTAGCACTTGCTTCCCAGCATCTGGAATTCCTTGCCCGTGTTTCTTCACTTTGTCTCTTTATCCTGGGAGCTTCTGTAACCTTCCAAAACACTTCAGTTGAGTTACTCAGATTTGATTTCTGTTTGTAAACAAACAAAAAAATCCAAAGTGACCCTTGCAAAGAAAAAGACAGTGATATATTTATCAGGATTAGACTCAGGAAGCAGTAATGGAAAATATCAAAACAGGGGTAGCTAAGACAAGATACTTCTTGTAACTTGTAACACTCTCTACCGTTAATACACTTCAGAGGCAGGGAAGTCTGGGATGGTGGAACATTTCACAGTATCAAGGATCACGTGGGGACTCTGAACAAATGACAGAAAGGTAGCCCTCCTGGTGGAAGGAGCCCTTCAGGTATAAGGTTTGGCAAATCCTTTTGTGGAAAGTAAAAGGCCCAACCTTTCTCTAAGAACACTACTTGAGAAACAGAACCTGGATTCAATCTCAGCCCCTAACACCTTCCCTCAGTCACAGACATTTTTTCAAATACTCTGCACAACTGACCCACAGCTGCCAGACGGGTTCCATCTTGTGGCTCTGCCATCTTCTGTACATAGTACCAATCTCGAGGTCCTAGACAGCTGCTTAAGATCCAGCCATTGTATTCACATTCCAGCTATCAGGGAGGAAGAAGAGACTAAGGACATGACACTCTACCATTGAGGAAACTTCCTAGAAGTTGCACACTTAAACCATGGCTAACTGCAAGGAGGATGCAGGCTGGTCTTGATTCCTTGCAGCTATGGGTCTACCTAGAAAAACAGGACCTTCTGTTATTTAGAAATAAGAGAAGACATTCAACAGCCTCTAGTCCACTATCTAAGGTTCAATTAATATACTGGCATAAGACTAAAGATAGGCTGTGGCCTCTCCTTGAGGTTTGCAGAAGTGTGGCACAGTTGACAACTCACAAAATATATTAATAGTTGTGGAGCTCCTATTTTAGAGAAGACATATTAGCCAGGATTTTGGAGATCATTCAATTCAAATCTCTCATTTGGATATTAATGTTTCATAACGTATATCATTTTGCAGATATGTAATGCTGTATTTTTAAAATACGGCATTATCATTCCTTTGTAACCTAGCAATCTCTTTGTTAATTATTACAACAAATGCTTTAATGCCTTTTTAACATTTAAATCACCCGTGCAATTAGCACAATGTCTAATAACAAATGGAAATGGGCACATCACTTCTGCAGGCCATTTAATAGAGTGTGGATGCCTCATTGCCACATAATAGATAAGGTGACCACCTTCTGCAAACCAAAAATTGGGACACGCTACCTGCCACACACAAAAAGATGGTAACTGCTGAACACCAAGGCCAGCATGTAAAATCTGGGACTCTATTTAACAACAAGTCTTACATTTAGAAAAATCATATTACATTTCGGGGAGGGGTAATAAAAATTGTAATAACCTGAACTTAAGGTCCATGGGAAGCGGAGGCGTTATTTATCTGCCTCATTCTCTACTGTGATTCCCTTGTCTAACAAACAAGGTTATGATACATATAGAGGGTTAAAAATACTTGATGTTTCAAATAATCTGACAAAACCCTGATAAACCCCTAAAGCTCTGAACCCAAACACATGCATTTAGTTGAAACTAGAAAAAAAATAAACAACAACAACAAAACTTGGCTGATGAAAGGGCGGACTTGGGATGCCAGATAAAAACTCCTAAAGTTGGTATGATGTTACAATGCCTACAACCTACCCCTCCCTGAACATCAAGACAGCTCATTCTCTAATCTTGTCACCTCCCACTGTGTACTGAATCAATAAATGTCAATACACCATTTATTATCATGTTCTATGCAGAAGCTGTTACATATGACCTTTCATGCGTGTTTTTATAGTTTTCCTCTAGATAAAAGTATGCATAAGCAAAAGAAGACATTACTTTGAGATAGGTGTATTAGTCCCTTCTCACACCACTGCTATAAAGATACCACTTGAGACTGAGTAATTTATAAAGAGAGGACGTTTAATTCACTCACAGTACCGCACAGCTGCAGAGGCCTCAGGAAACTTACAACCATGGTGGAAGGCGAAGGGAATGCAAGCACCTTCTTCACAATGCAGCAGGAGAAAAGACAAACTGCCACTGTTAAACCATCAGATCTCCTGAGAACTCCCTCACTATCATGAGAACAGCATGGGGAAACTGCCCCCAGTGATCCAGTCACCTCCCACCAGGTCCCTCCCTCCACACCTGGAAATTACATTTCAGATGAGATTTGGGTGGGGATACAGAGCCAAATATTATCAACAGGGAAGAAAGGGATATGGATGTTTAGGAACTTGGCAATTCTCTGATGTTTTCTCTTTCAAAAAAAAAGAAAAAAGAAAGTCTTCAGCCACGGTGACAAGATATTAGCATCTGTTAAATGTCTCTCATATTTACATGAAATTTTTTCTAATTCAAATTTTAAAAAATAACCGATGGCAGTTAAACTAAAGGACAATTTTTTAAAGGAATATAATAACAAGCCAGATGCAGTGGCTCACGCCTGTAATCCCAGCACTTTGGAAAACCGAGGCAGGCAGATCACCTGAGGTTAGAAGTTCAAGACCAGCCTGGCCAACATGGCAAAACCCCGTCTCTACTAAAAATACAAAAATTAACTGGGCATGGTAGTGGGTGCCTGTAATCCCAGCTACTCACAAGGCTGAGGCAGGAGAATTGTTTGAACCCAGGAGGCGGAGGTTGCAGTGAGCCAAGATCACGTCATTGAATTCTAGCCTGGGCGACAAGAACAAAATTCCATCTCAAAAAAAAAAAAAAAAAAAAAAAAAAAAAAAAAAAAAAAAAAAAAAAAAAAAAAAAAAGAATATAATAACATCACTAACTTTGTATCTGATCGGCCATATCTTTTCCAGAGTAAAACTTTTCTAATGTTTTAGAGACAGACAAGTATAAATTCATGCAGTAGCCAATGGGGAAAGGTGAAAGCTTAGGTTAAGAGAGTAAAGAGAAAGCTTGTAAATTACTTTAAGTTCCTTACAGATTCTGGATATTAGCCCTTTGTCAAATGAATAGATTACAAAAATTTTCTCCCATTGTATAGGTTGCCTGTTCACTCTGATAGTTTCTTTTGCTGTGCAGAAGCTCTTTAAAAAGTAGGCAAAGGATATTTACAGACACTTCTCAAAAGAAGTCAACAAACATATGAAAAAAGGCTCATCAGCACTGGTCACTAGAGAAATGCAAGTCAAAACCACAATGAGATACCATCTCACACCAGTTAGAATGGCGATCGTTAAAAAGTCAGGAAACAACAGATGCTGGAGAGGATGTGGTGAAACAGGAACGCTTTCACACTGTTGGCGGAAGTGTAAATTAGTTCAACCATTGTGGAAGACAGTGTGGCGATTCCTCAGGGATCTAGAACCAGAAATACCATTTGACCCAGCAATCCCATTACTGGGTATATACCCAAAAGATTATAAATCATTCTGCTGTAAGGACACATACACATGTATGTTTATTGCAGCACTGTTCACAATAGCAAAGACTTGGAACCAACCCAAATGCCCATCAATGACAGACTGAATAAAGAAAATGTGGCACATATATACCTTAGAATACTATGCAGCCATAAAAAAGGATGAATTCATGTCCTTTGCAGGGACATAGATGAAGCTGGAAAGCATCACTCTCAGCAAACACAGGAACAGAAAACCAAACACTGCATTTTCTCACTCATAAGTGGGAGTTGAACAATGAGAGCACATGGACACAGGGAGCGGAACATCATACACCAGAGCCTGTCGGGGGTGGGGCACTAGGGGAGGGATAGCATTAGGAGAAATATCTAATGCAGATGATGGGTTGATGGGTGCAACAAACCACCATGGCACGTGTGTACCTATGTAACAAACCTGCACGTTCCGCACATGTGTCCCAGAACTTAAAGTGTAATAATAATAACAAAAGCAAGTAAAGAGAATGCTGTATAAATAAGGGTCTAAATCAGGGTCCAATCTTTTAGCTTCCCTCGGCCACACTGGAAGAAGGATTTTCTTAGGCCACACATAAAATACACTAATACTAACTATAGCTGATAAGCTTTAAAAAATTGCTTAATAAAAAAAATCTCATAATGTTTTAAGAAAGTTTACGAATTTGTGTTGGGCCTCCTTCAAAGCTGTCCTGGGCTGCCTGCTGCCGTGGGCCATGGGTTGGACAAGCCTGGAAAGACCTGGGGCCAACTACCAGTCAAGAGACTAACAGAAGTTTTCTCAGCCTTTGTTTACCTATTTTTAAAATGGTGCTACTCTTATCTAACCTCATAGGACTACTGTATGCACTACATGAGATTCAACGTGTAAAGAAATATCAACAATTGATTGATATTTCAATCGGTTTAAGGGGACTTGCCTGGTGCATAGTGAAATATCAATAATTGAGGCTAATTATCATCATTTAAGTAAGGAAGACGTTTAAATATAGATCCAATGATGCTTAAGATGAAAACATTTAGGTAGAAAAAGGCTGATGTTCTTCCATACTAGCTGTTTCCATTTTCAGACAGCTGTTTCCATCATATTTTAAATTTCTTCATCATCAAAACAAAAGCTTTCTGTGCTTATGCATGATTTTGTCATGCAACAAACCTATGGCTCAAACTTGAAGGGGCTGCCACTACTGCCAATAACTGGAGTGAAACACTCTCACAGTTCCTTGGCAATCACCCACAAGTCCTGGCTCATCCTTCTAGCTCAAGTGTGGTCCCAGGAACGGCAGCATCAGCAGCACCTGAGAAATTGTTAGAAATGCCAATTCTTGGGCCTCAACCCAGACCCTGGGAATGAGGCCCAGCAATCTATGTTGCATCAAGCCCTCCAGGTAATTCAGGGCCCTGCTAAAGTTGGAGAACCACTTAACTAGCTAACTTGCACAGTGAAAAGACTTCTTTCCATTCTTAGAAATGAAGGACTAATAGTCAAGAGGAAGAATTGCTAGTCTCTACTAAAACTACAAAAATCAGCCAGGCCTGGTGGCACAGGCCTGTAATCCCAGCTACACCAGAGGGTGAGGCAGGAGAATCACTTGAACCCAGGAGGTGATCACTGGAGTGAACTGAGATCACACCACTGCATTCCAGCCTGGGCGACAGAGCAAGATCCCAAAAATAAATAAATTAATTAAAAAAAAATAAATGAAATAAAAAATAAAATGCAACCATTTAAAAATGTGAAAACCGGCCGGGCGCAGTGGCTCACGCCTATAATCCCAGCACTTTGGGAGGCTGAGGTGGGTGGATCACGAGGTCAAGAGATCGAGACCATCCTGGTCAACAAGGTGAAACCCCATCTCTACTAAAAATACAAAAATTAGCTGGGCATGGTGGCGCGCACCTGTAGTCCCAGCTACTCAGGAGGCTGAGGCAGGAGAATTGCTTGAACCCAGGAGGCGGAGGTTGCGGTGAGCCGAGATCGCGCCACTGCACTCCAGCCTGGGTAACAACAGCGAAACTCCATCTCAAAAAATATATATAAATAAAATAAAAAAGTGAAAACCATTCAAAGCCAATGAAGCATATGGCTAAGAGTTTTGGGTCAGGATGACAGGTCACATGCACTGATAAGCTTACACTCCCATCAGCGATATCCCCAGCTCACAAGCTCTACCTGAGTGGCCTCATCTGCAAAACGGAGACACCAATAGCTCTGACTCAGTGGGACTGTGGGAACAATAAAAACACGAAATAAACTTAAAGCACAAAATCCCCCAGCACAAACATGCATAGTGCTGAAATTAACATATCTGCAGCTGGTTGCATTGTTTTTAACTGTAATCTTACTACCAGTGTTTGCTTCCTTCTGACAGACTTAAAATCCAAACTGCCCAGACCTTGTGACATTTTAAAAATCAACCTGTTTAATTTTGGTTTAGGGCAAGTCCCCCTGAAAGGCTCTAAACCACCTTCTCAGTCAAATGAAAAATAAGTTTCCAAAATATTTTTCAGAAATCCAGACTGATATCTTCCATTCAGAAATAAACTTTTATGCACTGCTCCATTTAAGATTTGCAGAGAGCCCAGTTCATTAGGGAAGATCTATGAAGTCAAAGTTTTGGTGAGCTAATGATCCCCCAGTTGGGCTGTGAAAGGTTCCCAGTGTCCTGAGGCTCCTGAGACACTCCTGGAGGCAGGTCGCTGATTCCATCATGACTCCAAAACATCATGCTCTTCACTAGTACAGAAGGCTATTCAAAGTTGCCCTGACATAGTGACTCAGTATTTTTTAATGAACTCAGATCACCTATTGGCTGGGATGTGCAGAAAGAAGGACAGTCCTTTCATACTTTGTTAGAAGGAGCAGCACAAAGTGACAAAGCATTCTGGAGAGGCAAAGTTTCCATAAAAAAATAAAACTAACTACTGAGCACAGTGGCTCATGCCTGCAATCCCAACATTTCCCAGGAGGCCAAGGTGGGTGGATCCCTTGAGCTCAAGAGTTCAGGACCAGCCTGAGCAACATGATGAAACTCCATCTCTACAAAAAATACAAAAATTAGTTGGTCGTGGTGGTACACACCTGTAGTCCCAGCTACTTGAGAGGCGGAGGCAGTAGAATTGCTTGAACTAAGGAGGTCCCTGCTGCAGTGAACTGTGTTCACACCACTGCACTCCAGCTTGGGCAACAAAGTGACACCCCGTCTCAAAAATAATAATAAAATAGGTGTTAAAAAATAAAAATATCCTTCAATACTATGACGGTAAAGTTTATGTGTCAACTTGACGGGGCCAAGATGCCCAGGTATTTGGGTCAATCCATTATCCTGGGTATGTCCTGGAGGGTGTTTTGGATGAGATTAATATCTGAATTGACAGACTGAGTAAAGCCCATGACCCTCCCCTATGTGGGTGGGATCACCTAATCAGCTGAAGGTCTGAACAGAACAGAAAGTCTAACTTTCCCCCCTAATAAGAGGTAATTCCTCCTGCCTGACTGCTTGAAAGCTGAAATCGCACTTGTTTCTTGCCTTTGGACTGCAACAGAAAAAAAATATCAATTCTTTCTGGGTCTTGAGCCTGCTGGCCTTGAACTAGAACTACACCATTGGCTCTCCTGGTTCTCCTGCTGGCCAACAGGCAGATCTTGGAACTTGTCACCCTCCATAATCCCATCAGCCAATTCGTTATAATAAATCTTTATATACAGATTCCATTGCTTCTATTTCTCTGGAGGACACTAACAAATACAAATACGAACTAAACTTCTGTGCATTTAATCATAGTTTTATGTAAAAACACACGTGCATGAAGATGCACAAGCTACTTTTGTTTTTCACTTCGGCATTATTTGTAATAGAACACAACTAAGAACAGCTACATACTCCATAAACTATGAAATATCCATACTATGGAAAACTACACAGCAGTTATTATCATAACAATAAAGACACTATCTATGGAATGACCTTTATAGACTCCTAAGAGATGGTAAGTAGAAAAAAAAGATAGACTAATAATGTGAATATACCATTCACGTAACATGAAAATTAGGTACTTCCTCATATGTAAATGCACAGTAAATATATAAATTCACAGCAGTTATCTCTGAGAGGAAACTGGAACTAGGAGGGGTAGGTGAAGTATGTTTCATGTATTTAAAAATTTTTTCAAACTTCAGTGTATTCATATATTGCTTTTTAGTTAAAAAAAATTAATGTACTTGCACATTCAGATAAAAGTCAAAGAAATTGAGTTAATGTTTTTTCTGCATTCTCCAAAGCAAGAAATTATGACTGTTAGCTTTATACATGCTATTAAAAAAACATAGCTTTACAGATATGATCTCACTATGTATGTTTCAATTATTAGTAAGAGAAATAGGTCAGGGTGTTGCTTTAAGTTACAGATGCAGCTCATATTGGGCACTTACTCAATGGGACAGCTTCTGGCTGTATTCTGTACATGTTCCCAGGTTCTTTTTCCTTTTTTTTCTAAGGTTTTTCTGGTTTTGGTTTGCCTTTTTTTTTTTTTTTTTTTTAATGATAGCCCACAATTTTAAAAGCTGTCTTTAAGGCATTGCAAAGTGTCGAAAGATGGCACGTATTTAGTCTTGCCTGCATCACCGAAATCGCATTCCTCACCATCAGTCATTTCTCTGCAGACCTGAAGTGGGGAGGACACTTGGGGGACTTGCTCTTTTTACAACATAACTGTTCCTTAGGGCACATGCAATCAAAACCAGATGAAACAAGAAGTAGATGGGAGGTACAGCATCTTAGGAGGAACAGGACTGTGCTTGTGTACGGCTACAACCTTGCCAGCCACTTCAGAAAGGTCAAAAGCAAAAGACAAAAAATGAAGAGCAGGAAGAATGGAAGATGAATGCACTGAAGAGGGCACCTCACAGCCTCTGCCCAACCATCAGTGCTCCCCAAGAATGATGAACCCAGGCTCCCACTGTTCATGAATGCAGTCATCTACTCAGTAATAAGCATTTAATTGCTACTATGTGCAGTGAAACAAATGGAGCAGTCTATGATGACATCTTTCCCCAGTCCTGGTAAAATAACCAAGAATAAGGCCCGGAACACCAAATTCATTTAACATAAATGACTCTTCTTTATTCCACGGTTATGCTCCTCCTACTCCTTCGGTGACAAAACATCCTTTCTTTTATGTGGTGATGGCAACAGCGAACAGTATGTTTTATTTTCTTTAAGCATCTCCATTGGACAAACTTAAAAGTTATTCAGCTACTTTACAACAGGGCTTCAGTTTTATTTTAAACAGATCCATGAAATCCAAAGCCTGAAACCTCTGACAAAATAGTAGCCTTGAGTAAATAATGGAGAATAAAAGCAGCATCAGAATCTACCCACTCTCCCACCCTCCAACTCCCTCTCCCAACAAACAAAACCCATCAAACACTGCTGTTCTGCTCCCTGCTTTCTGAGTGCCTTTTCAGAACTGTAATTTCCACCTGTTCTTCACACCCAGCACAGACAACTTCACTAACTTAATTTCAACCCTCAGGTGCCCCAAGCGCCCCTCTGCAGTGGATATCCACGGGGATGTGGTCATTAATAGGTGATGAGCAAATACCTGGGGCTCAGCCACCCAAAGCCTTTCCTTCAATGCATGTGCTTTTCATCTCAGGCAGCTAAGCTCACTGTTCAGCACCTGTGCTCACACCTCCAGCAGGCTGGGGTTCTCCCAGGAGCTGCCTGGCTTTAGCATGATTTAACAGGTCTGCTCTCAGCAAGGACTCATTTGCAGGAAGCCAGGGAAGCTGAGCTGCAAATGGGCAGGTAGCAGAAACTGTCAAATTGCAGGAACCAGGGT
>NW_016107363.1:3303074-3328663 GCF_001604975.1 Cebus imitator
GGGGTGGGGGGGGGTGGGCAGAAGCTACCGTTCTTCAAGAAGGTGGTGGCTATTAATCCTACCTGAATAACTGCAGTTCATCTCAGAAAGCTTATCAATAATTCAGTAAGCAGGGGAATGGAAACAAACAGACTTTTGCTACTGGGGGCTTTGTTAGCTTTCTATTTTCATTTTCATCAGCGGGGCACTAGGCAGGGAATTATGGCTTTCTCAGAGGAAATTTTCTTTAAGGCAACAGCCACTAGGTGTTTTTACGGTAGCATTCAGAAGAGAATTTAGTGGTTCTCAAAGTCAAGGAGGGAGAGGTGATTTTGCCCCTCCAGGGGACATCTGGCAACACCTGGAGACATTTTTCGTTGCCACACTGGAACTATCTAGTGAATAGAGGCCAAACTGACACATATTTGTACCTGTTTTTCAAAGAAGAGAGTCATCCATTAGATTACCAAGAAAAGGTGAAGAACCCTTGATGTAACCCTATGCCCCCTATTTTTCAAATGCTTAACACCCTGCAATGCACAGGAATTATCTGGCCCAAAGTGTCCAATAATGCCTAGCTAAGAAACTCTGCCTGGACTCGTTTAAAGCCCCAGCAATCCTAAATGGTAGGTACAGTTACTATACAGATGGACAAACTGCAGCGGAGTTTTTAGTAACTGGCCCACAAACACCTATGATTCAAACCCGGCCATGTACCTCCAGAACCTGGCCTCCCAGACAACCAATGTGTGCCGCTCGTCTCCAAAGCAATTCACCAAATCAGATCCTATCCCTACTGTAAATCCCATGAAGGTAGAACTGGAGTATGACTTGTTTAATTCTCCACCCTCACAGCACAAGGCTGCCTCAGAGTGGCAGTCCACAAAGATAAGTTATTTAAAGTGTGACCAACAGTGTATCCAGCTCATTTCGGTTTCAGGTAGACCATGGAGTATCATTTTCATTTTAGCTATGACACTATGTATTGCTGTCCAGAACAATGAATCTGGTGTAATAAAAAAACTTCTCCAAAATGCTGAGAGTTGAACTTTCATTAATAATAGAATTGGGAATATTCTTTATAATTAAGAAATCCTGAGCTACTAGGTATAAGCAAGCCCATATGAAATGGGTTTGAAATTTACACATATTTGCATTTGTTTTTCAAAGGAGAGGGTCATCAGACAGATTACCAAGGAAAGTATCGCTGATGCAATCCTATGCCCCCCATGTCACAGATAAGCAAATGAAGTCAGGAAAAACTAAGTGGCCTTCCCAAGGCCATACAAGTCAATTAACACCAAGGGAGCATGGAAAGGGAGCATCAGCTCCCCTAGTCTTGTGGAATACCTTAGAAACACTATTTTTGGATTCCAAGTCTGGATCACCCCACCATTAATGCCAATACTATGAAATAAATTTAAGCCAAAAGAGACAAAGTGTCAGCCTAGTTAACACAGCGACTCTCTCAACACCAATCTTGTGGAATTTGACATTACTGTAACTAACTTCTTTACAACCCTTTCTGCTCAAGAAATACTGGTAAGAAGCATTCTTCTGGTGTCCTTTATCTATTTTCCAGAAAAGCATCAGTCTGAAAATGATGGGGTACCTATATAAGTGGGGCAAACACAAGCTGCTAAGAAACATCTTAAAGTGCCAGTTCACTCAACTTTCATACTGGAAAAAAAAAATTCACGTCATCACCTGGGGAGAAATACAGATTTTTTTAATGACAGGCAGTAGCAGAGGATAGTGGTAAAGAACCAAGGCTCTGCATAAAGAGTCAGAGTTCAAATGCAAGTTCCATACCCACCATATCAATTACATGTAACCTTATCCCTTATGGTAGGCACCTGAGAGAATTGCGTACAAATGTGTACCAACAGGCAATCACAAGATTGCTCTTTACAACTTTATTCCTGAAAGCCTAAAACTTAGAAATCAAAAGGTCTAACAAGAGGAAAATTGGCAAACTGTTGTATGGTCGTGTAATAACTAAAGAATAAGTACCTCACAACATCACGTGTGAATCTCATAGACATTCTGTTGAGCAAAAGCAGACAGACACAAAACAGCCCATACTGTATAGTCCCAAAAGTTCTGTGGGCAAATCTGTCTGTACGGTGAGTGGAATCACAATAGTGGTTACCTGGACGGGGGTGGGGGAAAATGACAGATGTCCCTGGAATGCTGGAAAGTATTCCATCTTGATCTGCAAGGCAGTCACTCAGGTGAAAGCAGTAACACACCTATAGAAACACACTGAACCACATACTTAAGGTTCATACAATTTACTATGTGTGTGTATGTGTGCGTGTGTATGTATGTATGTGTATGTGCGTATGAATGTTTTAACTCTAATTTTTTAAATTGTGTAATGCAAAGTTTTGTAAAAATGTAACTCTCCATAAGAGAGACTTAAAGCCAGTTACTTTATTTCCTGGGCCTCAAATTCCTCTTCTCTATAATGAAGAAAGAAACAGTTCCTATTCTCAACATGTTACGGTCAATATTAAAGAAGGTAAGGATGAGTCAAGTCTTAGTGGGATGCGTCAAAGCACACAGGCTACATTCATGGCTGAGCGTGGCGGCTCACACCTGTAATCCCAGCACTCTGGGAGGCTGAGGCGGGCAGATCACTTGAGGCCAGGAGTTCAAGACCAGCCTGGCCAACATGGTGAAACCCTGTCTCTATTAAAAATATAAAAATTAGCCAGGTGTGGAGGCACTTGCCTGTATTCGTAGCTGCTTGGGACGCTGAGGCAGGAGAATCACTTGAACCTGGAGGCAGAGGTTGCAGTGAGCCAAGATCATGCCACTGAACTCCCATCTAGGGAAGAGAGTGAGACCTTGTCTCAAAAATTAAATAAGTAAATAAAAGCACATAGGCTACTTTTCTTTCCTTTCTTCCTCCCTCCCCACTTCCCTCTCTCCCTCCCTCCCTCCCTTCCTTCCTTTCTCTTCCCTCTCTCTCTATATATATATTTCTTTTTTAGACAGGGATTGGCTCTGTCACCCAGGGTAGAATGCAGTGGCACTTACTTCACCTTGAACTCCTGGAGGCTCAATTGATCCTCCCACCTCAGCCTCCTGAGTAGCTCGGATGACAGTCACATGCCACCATGTCTGGTTAATTTTATATTTTTAGTAGAAGTGAGGTTTCACGATGTTGCTCAAGCTGGTCTTCAACGCCTGGGCTCAAGGGATCGACCCACCCTGGCCTCCCAAAGTGCTGGGATTCCGGATGCGAGCTACTGCGCCCATGCCTTCAATTCTTTCTATCACCATCATTATTATGATAACTATTCTTAGAAATGTTTCTGCACTCCTTTTCATTAATACACTGTAGCCACTACAGTGGCTACTACAGTGTAGAGAGAGATTTTTTCCTCCTCTCTCTTTATGCAAAAAAAAGTTTTCAATTATTATTATTATAATCATAGGAAAGTAGAGATGCTACATAAATAAGAAAATGTAACCTGGGCCTCCTCAAATTCATTGCTACCAGAGATCTGAAAATTAAACAGCACTAGCCCGGCAGCATCCTGTGCCTTGCATCCAACATGATATTGAGGAGTTGTCAGATATCTTGTTAGCAGTGGGTGCAAATGTGAGAAGTATCACACTGCTATTCTGCATGTTCTGACAAGACCATGAGGAAACGCGGTCCCCAAAGAATCAGAGAGCCCAGCGTGCAACCTGATTAATCACCAGAGGAAAAAGCCCATATGGTGTGATGGTAGAGTATTCCGTGAAAATATAAGAAGAAATATGCAGCTAGCCTTAAACAGAACAAAGGGGCAAGCAAGGCGGGCAGGGAGATTGAAGGCAACTTGTTAAAGCTCCCACTACATATGTTTCCAGGAAACCAGGAGTCTTTCCCTCCTAGACTGCCTTCACTTCCTTGCTAATTGCTGGGATTCCTTATATGGTAGGGCCTTTTGACCGGGATAGGGACAAAGCTTACAGCTGTAGCTTTAACGATAGGGAGGCACATTTGTTTCTATCTGAGTGGTTAGGATGTTTTACATGTATTTCCTGTGGAGTATAAAAGTAACAGATGTAATAAATGGGAAAGGGATATATACCCAGAATGAAAATGACACAGCTGAACATGAGTGTGAAAAAAACAGGGGGATTTTTCCTTCTACATTTAGAAGAGAAAACCCAAAATGTGAACATTCTGCAACAAGGCTAAAATTGTTTCCCTGACGTTGTTGTTGTTTTGAGAAGCCCTGGAGTTCAACCTCCCAAGACAGTCAAGTTCACCTCACCACCTTCCAAATACATACTGCAGCCTCACTGAAGTATCACGGCTGTAAGAGGTAGATTAAACAGAAATATGTTATAATGGGTAATAAAAGTAGGCAACCAGGGAATTCATTGAGCCCAATTTAGTTATAAATTTCCTTTAAAGTTAAGCTAAATATAAAGAAAAGGCAATTAGGTACAAGCTTTTAGTACTGTGCTGAATTACTTTAATATGCATTTCTACCCAGGCAGGGCTGTGAGAAATCTTACTGTTGAACATTCTCAGCTTATTTGCAGTTTTATCCCCTAATCTATTTACTTGCAGGTATCAAAGAAGAAAACAGGTCTGGATGAAATAATTTTGCCTTTGTGAGAAAAATCTCACATATACAGGTTTATATGAAGATCCCATCGCGTCGTTCTGGCAAAGCACGAGTTGACTTATTTCTTGGTTGAAAGGCCAAATTTTAGCAGCATATGGAAATCCAGGAGAGGGGGTAGAGGGAAGAATAAGGAGACTCTGGGTATGAGAACTCCGGAGATTTTCAGTTACCCATTCACTAGGTAAGGATCAAGTCCGAGGGCCACACAGACCCCCTCACCCCTGCCAAGAACCCAGGATCCCAGGTATCTTTGACCCAAAGTTCGAGGGCCCTCAAAACTGAAGTATGAAACATTTGTTCTTGAAAACCCTCTAGAAAAGTTATTTCAAAAGCAGTCACTTTAAGGTTGAGTCTCCTTTCGTATTTAACCTTATTTTCCTGGAGCTTTTCAAGTGTTTCAGTTTTATGCAAATCATTCTTTTAGGCTTCTTTGTCATCACAGGCATTTTCCTGTTCTGAAGCTAGCTTCTTTTGTTCCCTTTTACTCCAATGAATTCAGACTATCTCTTGGCTTTTGTTTCTCCACAGTAGTAAAACTCTATTGTGATGCAGCAGCAGACAATGTAAGTTAAGGTGACAATCATTTCAGAAAATAAAGCAAACCTGCTTTCATAAACACCTACCACACGACTAAATATGTCTTCTACAGCAGGGGGAAGGGAAAGACACTGAAATGTTCACTTTTAGCTCAGAGAAAAAGATGACAAAGAAATTCTTAATAACAGGTAAAAGCAGCTGGCATGTACAAGGTAATACCTAACAATTTCCCCTAATGATGTCTATAGGACATAGATTCTCCAACTGTGGTCCAAAGACCCCTGTGGGTTCCCAAGATACTTTCAGGAGATGCAAGGGAGTTTTCAAGAGACAGTATGACTTGTAATATCGTAACAGATTGAATGCAAAAGCAGTTATGAGAATCCAGCTGTCTTCTGCTGAGGCAGACGTTAAAGAGATTTGCAAAAATGTAAAGCAATGCCACTCCTTCCACTAAAATGTGTTTTTTTGGAAAATAATTTCTTTCTATAAAAATATGTTATTTATGTTAACATGCTATGGTTTTATTAGTTGTTTTAAATAAACGGTTTTTCTATTTGTCAATTAAAATTTTTAGAACAATAAATATCCACAGATATGATCCACATACACAAAACCTCTTTCAGGTCATATTCAATAATTCTTAAGAGCATAAAGAAGATCTGAGATAAAAAGATTTCAGAACCACCACTACGTAAGGATCAGCCAACTACGTCCCAATGGGCCAAATCTATCCTGCCTGGTTTTCTAACAGTTACATTTGTTCACATACTGTCTTCAGGCCAAAGCTAGCCTGCCTGTTTACATAAGTAAAGTTTTACTGGAACATAGCCACACCCATTCTTTACATATTGTCTATGTCTGCTTTCCTGCTACAAGGGCAGTGTTGAGTAGTTTTGACAGATAAGGTATGACCTGCAAAGTCTAAAACATTTTCGATCTGGCCCTTTACAGAAAAACATGATGATGATGATGAGCAACATTAACTGACCATCTCTTATGAGCCGGGCACTGTGCCATGGAGAACTTAACATGGATCAAATTGCAGGGAAAAAGAAATCTCTTTTCGGCCGTGCACGGTGGCTTATGCCTGTAATCCCAGCACTTTGGGAAACCAGAGGCGGGTGGGTCACGAGGTCAAGAGATAAAGACCATCCAGGCCAACATGGTGAAACTCCATCTCTATTAAAAAATACAAAAAATTAGCTGGGCGTGGTGGCGCTCGCCTATAGTTCCAGCTACTTGGGAGGCTGAAGCAGGAGAACTGCTTGAACCCAGGAGGCGGAGGTTGCAGTGAGCCAAAATCGTGCCACTGCACTACAGCCTGGCACCTGGTGACAGAGTGAGACTCTGTCTCAAAAAAAAAAAAAAAAAAATCTCTTTCCTTTTCATCCCAAGTTCATGGTTGAGGCCCCTGTAACAAAAGGCAGATTAACAAGAGAAAAGCACAGACATTTATTTAATATAAGTTCTATGTGACAAGGGAACCTTCGTAAGGAACTGAAGACTCTAAGAAATAGGTAAACTTATGTGTTTTTATGCTTGGGTTTGATGAAGACTGAACAGTCATGGAGAAATACGGTTGGAGGATAAAAGAGTATGGTCTAATGGGAATAAACGCAGGGCAAATTAGCAAGGCCTGTTTGTTCCAATTCTTCTTGGTGTTGTAGGGGTGAAAGGAATTTTCCCTCTCCCTCTACCGGACAACAGACAGATTAACAGGAAAAAAGGCATTAGCATGCATAAGTACAGGAGCCATGCAAAATATGAGACTCAAAGAAGCGCCACATGGTTGAGGTATAAATACCCTTTTCATAGGGGAGAGGAAAGTGGGGGGCTGTGGGCCATTTTGAAGGAGCAATAAATGATTCATTCTCATGGGGGATAAATGAGCCCAAAGGACAGAAAATAGCTTGTAAGTGATTCTTGGTTTTTTGTTTTTTTGTTTTTTTTATTTTTTTGAGATGGAGTTTCACTCTCGTCACCCAGACTGGAGTGCAATGGCACGATCTCAGCTTACCGCAACCTCTACCTCCTGGGTTCAAGCAATTCTGCTGCCTCAGCCTCCCAAATAGTAGCTACGACTACAGGCGCACGCCACCATGCCCAGCTAATTTTTGTATTTTTAGTAGAGACGGGGTTTCACCATGTTGACCAGGATAGTCTCGATCTCTTGACCTCGTGATCCACCTGCCTTGGCCTCCCAAAGTGCTGGGATTATAGGCGTGAGCCACCGTGCCCGGCCTGCTTGTGATTCTTTGGAAACTGAATGGGACTGAATACTGGAAGGTGAGGAGCAGAACTGCACTGCTACAAAGATTATCTTATTATGCAGATAAAGTCTTCCACATAATCCCTCAAAGTTGACTCAGAAGAAGAGAGGGAAAACATGCTGGGCATGGTGACTACTTTTAGTGTTTTCTCTTCTCCGGTGGTTCATCTTGCCTGGTCGTTTAATGAGAGTCCCAAGGAGGGGGTTTTAAGAGCACTGCATTTCTTTTGGAAGAAACTTTCTAAGTCATATATGGGAAATTCCAGAGAGAACATGGGGGAGAAGGGGAGTACAAAGGAAAGTTCCAAAATGCTTGCTCCTGGGGCAATTTTGAAGCCCTTCCAATTTCCCTTAATTCAAAAGTACTCAGCATGCTCAAGCATGAGACTTTGGGGTATTGTTCTCTGAGCCCCAACAGTAGCTCTGTGTCTTCAGTGATAAGGATGTTCCTTTCCTCTGGGTAGAGGGAGGCGCCTCTGGAATCAGGGTCTTAAGACCTACTTCAGTGAAGAAAAGCAGGAAAAAGCCAGAGAGCAGCCTTCCTAGGTTTTATAGTCTCCCTCAGGGGAGACGGTGAAGGAAGGTAAAAGTGACCTTTCTGCTTCCCCTGTTTTCTCAAAATTTCAAGGTGCCATATTTTGGGATAGTAAGTCCTGAATCCCATCAAAATCAATCTTGCCAATAACTCCAGGAGAGAGACTCTATCATCATCCCCACTGAATAGATGAAAATTTAAAGCTCAGAAAGTTTAAAAGACAGTCACAGACCGTGTCAGTGGACAAGGTAATATTCAAACCCTGGTCTGACTCCAAGATCAACCATTACCAGATTAACGCATGAAAAATAAATACAGTAAGTTTTCACAGAGCCTTCTTGCACTCTACCCTGTAACGGTCAAAGCCAGAAAAGGGATTTCTCCATTGAAGAAAGGTAGGGCTCCAGTTGCTTCCCCAGCAAAGACTAATTCTCAGATCCGGTTACCTGCTCCTCCAAGCACCTACGCACCGAAGTACCTGGCCAGTATGGATATAAAATAGTGTATTCATGTAGTCCATCAGTGAGAAAGGCTTGTAAAATCAAACAGGGGTTCACATTGGAAATAAGCATGTGGATAGGTTTTTTCTCTTTTTTTTTTTTTTAAACAAAGCCTCACTCTTGTTGCCCAGGCTGGAGTGCAAAGATGCAAGCAATTCTCCTGCCTCAGCCTCCCAAGTAGCTGGGATTTCTTACGCCACCACGCCTGGCTAATTTTTATATTTTTAGTAGAGACGGGGATTCACCATGTGGCCAGGCTGGTCTTGAACTCCTGACCTCAAGTGATCCGCCGGCCTTGGCCTCCCAGAGTACTGGGATCACGAGCGTGAGACACTGCACCTGGACTGGCTAGAATTTTTTGATAAATTCGTATTCATCTCAATTTGCAACAACAACAAAATAGCACGATCATGCAAGCCTTAGGGGGAATTTTGGGGCACTACTAGTGCATGAAAGAAACCCATTTTTTGGTTTGTTCTTACAGCAACACCCTCAAAGTTTGCATTTTAAGAACAAGTAGTTATATGCCGATCAGCTCAACCCCATGTTGACTGTACCACAGAATGTTCTCAAAACACATCCTTAAGTCTCATTCCATCCCTCTTGCCAACACTTATTAACTCATTCTAACACTTTTGAACTAGAGATGTATTTATTAACATTAATATATATTTAGTATATAACATACAGTAGTGTTTTAATCTCAAAATTGTATATCATATAATTAGCATCTTTGATTACAATTACTGTGCACTTGGCAAAAACAATAAAATTAAAATGAAACAAACATAAAAAGAACTTCTGAACTATACCACGACCACCTGGAAGATGTCATACTAGCTATAGAACTCATCATATCTTCAATGGAAATGTGGGACATTTTAAAAAAACCTTGTGAATATGCAAAAATCCTAAAACGACAATAAAACAAAATCAAATCAAGCTGAACTGTAAAATCTCGAATTAATGCCTAAATGAAAAGGTGTAATAAAGTGGGATCCTGCAAGAGAGTAGATATCAGAGGAAGAAAGGGGACAGAGATTCTTTAGTCAAAGAAACTTGTTATCATAGAAAGAACATTGAAATCTAAAAACTACTAAATTAAGCCTTTCATGACCCTACCCATAACCCTGAGCAATGGCAGTCCACCCATTTCAATGCTCTTAAGATACCAGGAGTCTCAAGCCAATGCAGGGACTCTTATTTCTAAATTTTGAAACAATGGAGGACCTTGTAACAAAAGCCAGAGGTCAGCTCGGTGGCTCTCGTCTGTAAACCCAACACTTGGGAGGCCAAGGTGGGTGGATCACCTGTGGTTAGGAGTTCAAGACCAGCCTGGCCAACATGGTGAAACCCTGTCTCCACTAAAAATACAAAAATTAGCCGGGCATGGTAGTGGGCGCCTGTAATCCCAGCTACTTGGGGGGCTGAGGCAGGAGAATCCCCTGAACCCAGGCAGCAGAGGTTGCAGCGAGCCAAGATCACGCCATTGCACCCCAGCCTGGGCAACAAGAGCAAAACACTGTCCAAAAAAAAAAAAAAACCAAACAGTTCAAAAGCATACACAGTGAAAGGTAGGTCTCCTCCCCAGAAGCTACTTTGGTAACTGTTCTTCCATATCCTTCCAAAGACAGCATGTGTGAGTGAATGAGTGAGAGAGAGAGAGAGAGAGAGAGAGAGAGAGAGAGAGAGAACAGCATGTGCCTCATCCTTCTCTCTCCCACAGTCTTAAACAGAACACCACACAAATTCTGTACATAGTCTCTTTTCATTCAGTATATAGATGGAAAATCATTCTAAATCAATATATCCAGTCTCCTTTCTTATAAATGGCTACACAGTGCCCCACTGCACAAATATATCACAATTTGAAATTCCCTAATTATGGATATCTAGGATGTTTTAAGTTTTAGGCTATTCCAATAGTTGCTGCAATGACTATCTTAGAACATAAACCTTGGTAGAGATATGCAGTTTTTCCATGGGATAAATTCTCAGAAGTGGGATCACTGAGTCAGAAAGGATGCATATTTTTACTTTCTGCGGAAACTGACAGATTCTCAACCAGATGTATGTTCCTACTGACACAGTTGTAGTCTAGGAGTAATGGAGTACTTTTATTCATACCCTTACCAATTGTATTTTACCCAACATTTTGATCTTCACCAATCAACATGAGATAATGTCACCTCGCTGTGGTTTTACTATGTAAGTGGCTTTTTAAAACCTGTTACTTAATGTCTTTAAAAGACTCCCAAGGCCCTTCATGCACTGGCCTCTTGCCTGTCTATCTTATTCGAGTTTTGTAATTGGCATTTTTGTGCCCACATCTTAGCATGCACTTTTACCTCTATTCAAAATGCTATTCCCTCTCTCTGAAATGGCACGGTAGATTCTCAAGCGTAGCTGGTTCATCCCCTACTCAACTCATGAACATCACCTACTTTTCTTTTTTCTTTGAGATGTGGAGCCTCACTTTGTCACCCAGGCTGGAATACAGTGGCACGATCTCAGCTCACTGTAATCTCTGCCTCCCAGGTTCAAGCAATCCTCCTGCCTCAGCCTCCTGAGTAGCTGGGACTACAGGTGCCCGTCACCACACCATGCTGGTTTTTATATTTTTAGTTAGAGACAGCATTTCACCAAATTGGCCAGACTGGTCTTGAACTCCTGACCTTGTGATCCACCACACCCAGCCTGAATATCACCTACTTTTCAAAGNTCAAGCAATTCTCCTCCCTCAGCCTCCCAAGTAGCTGGGATTACAGGTGTGCATCACCAAGCCTGGATAATTTTTTGTATTTTTAGTAGAGACAGCATTTCACCAAATTGGCCAGACTGGTCTTGAACTCCTGACCTTGTGATCCACCACACCCAGCCTGAATATCACCTACTTTTCAAAGCCTTGCTTTTCTTAATGCCTCTCCACACATAAGCCTAGAGTCAGATTTCATTATGTCTTCATCTTCTCCCTCCCACCCCTGAACACACACGCCTTGTGTACCCTTATTCTGTAGCAGATTATGCCTGCCTCTTACTGGAGTATCTGAGCACACCTTTCTAGGGCAAGAACTTAACCCTGCCTGGGCACTCCTCAGCACCAGGTCCAGACCCCTAATAGGCAGAAAATGTCTGCTGAATCTACTGGAAACTGGCTGACAGACACTATTGATAAGAACATGTCTTCAATTACCTATGCATTTAACCTGAGAATTCAGAATATATTAGAAAAAGGGAATATCGTGCCAAGTTTACGAACACCTCATGGGTAATAAGCAGAAGCATTTGAATTTTCTCTTACATAAAATATATTATTTCCCATCACAAAACCTAATGGGAACATAAAAATCATTTATTCTAACAAGTTTTGGACGGGTATTAAATTCATAATTTCTCATATATTAATCATTTATACATCTTGCTAAATAGCTGGACCTTAATATGATGCCTACCTTGCCATAAAACCAAGACAGCTGATGTAATGAATGGGCAAATTGTACTTTTAATATTCTTCCATTGTTAATCTTTTTTTCATTTTTATTCCAAGGAATAGCAACCAATTAATAATAAAGTTCTTAGTTTCACATCATATCCAATTGCTATAAAAACAACCATTACTGGGCCGGGCTCAGTGGCTCATGCCTGTAATCCCAGCACTCTGGGAGGCCAAGCGGGGAGGACATGAGGTAGGAGATTAAGACTATCCTGGCCAACAAAGTGAAACCCCATCTCTACTGAAAAATAAAAAATTAGCTGGGTGTAGTGGCACGCACCTGTAGTCCCAGCTACTCAGGAGGCTGAGGCAGGGCAATCGCTTGAATCTGGGAGGCAGAGGTTGCAGTGAGCCAAGATCACGCCACTGCATTCCAGCCTGGNAAAAAAAAAAAAAAAAAAAAAAGGGAAAAAGAAAAAAAAAAATCAGTACAGGGCTGGAAGACATTGAAGAAGAAAATGTACAACAGACCAAAAAAAGCTTAATATCTGCTTGCACAGAAGTAGCCAACTTTTGTCATGAATTTTTCAATTCTGCTCATTTCCAAACTGTAAAACGTAGTCATGGCAGCTAACATACACCAAACAACATGAGCCGCAACCTGTAACTTACATCATTTTTGTACACTATTGCACTTAATACTTCAACTCTATGGAGTGAAATAATTCTGTTATTCACATTTTATAGCTGAAAAATCCCCGCTGGAAGTTTAACGCAAGGATGTATCACCACTAGGTTGTGCCATGGAGACTTCAACACTGGTTTGTCCAATTCTAACTGGGTATCCAAATAACAGGAACGCCATTTGCAACTTATGTGCAACATAAAACTCTTCATCAAACCATTAACTAACACCACACCTACTGAAGGGCAGCTGAACCCTTAAGGAGAAAACTCTGCATAGAAGCAGAAGAAAATTCATTATGTATCATATATTATTCACTGCTTAGCACTGGAATGTACTCAAAAAATTAATAAACTAAAAAAAAATGTATCATGAAACATTCATTTTTTCATTCTACTTACCTTATGGACTTTCTGCAACCTAAAATGCATTTATCCTCGACCTGTGTATGATGTAAACATCCCCTTTTTATCCTCCAGCACTAAATTTTTAATGAATCAGAGGTTTAAACATAAGTCCTCTTTATTTAACATGACTGTACTGTACCTATCAGACCTTAGGAAAGCTCCATATGCTTTCTACGGTATTAAAATTTTACTGAAATATTTGATGCTACCATCTGTTCCTGGTGAAAACCAAAATGGTGGCCTCAGGGAAAGCACTGTTGCATTACTAACGTTGGGATATTTTCGAGAAATTGTTTATCCATAATGTATAAATACTTCTCATTATGTAAGATCAGGACAACACACAGATGTAAACAAACGCAACGGTCACCCTTTGTCCGCTTCCACCCAGTGTTGCCTAAAGGAACACAGTTTGATTCATACCTTTTTAGTTATTTTTCTAAGCAATTACACAGACACACAAAGAGATATGCATACATACTTAGGATGGTCCTCACCCTCATATATATGGAGCACAAATAGGATCATACTCCATTTTGCATATTGTTCTGCAACTTGTTTTTTTTTCGTTTGAGACAAATGTAGGCAATATGGACAGTGCCTACATTTCCAAGGTCGTCCCTCTCTGTCTCCCAGGCTGGAGTGCAGTGGTGCGATCACAACTCACTGCAGCCTCAATCTCTTGGGCTTAGGGGATCCTCTTGTGTTGTGACATGGTAAAAGCCCCATAAAACTGCATACCTCAACCATGCCTCGGCTTTCTATTGAAACTGCTCTCTGTAACCCAAATGTGACAGACAAGCAGTCCAAACCCATGCCATCTTGGCCCCTGCGACTTGTAATAAGTAATTAAGGACTGTAATTTCCACCCTACCCAGGCAATGTGTAAACAAATGCTAATCTTGACTTTTGTGAACCCCTTAAGTAACAATCAGAATGTCCAAAGTCCCCTGGGCCTCAGAATATCCGGAGCCCCTCACCCTCACTTTGCCCAGGAATCCACTGGAATGTCTGGAGCCCCTCACCCTCACTCCCAAGGTGATTTTTACGGGTAAAAAAAGGTCTTGACACCCTCCTTTCGGGGCCACGGGTTGCAGAGACACGAGTCCTCCATGGCCGCCGGCAACAAAGACCCTGCAATTTGGCATATTTTTGTCTTGGTGTTGACTTTCTATGCTCGGGCCAGTACAACAGCGTCAGCCTCTAGAGTAGTTGGGACTACAGGCATGTGCCACCACACCCAGCTAATTATTTTTGTAGAGATGGGATCTCTCTATATTGCCCAGGTTGGTCTCATACTCCCAGGTTCAAGCAATCCTCTGACTTCAGCCTCCCAACGTGCTGGGATTACAGGCGTGAGCGCTGTGCCCAGACTGCAACTTGTTTTTAAGTCACCCAACCACATTTTAAACATTTTTCCTTATCACATAGACATAGATTTACAACATTTGAGGGTCCCTAATAGCCCACATTGATGGCGTGCCATATTTTATTTCCTCTATTGACAGATTCTGTGGTTTTATTTTGTCTATGTAAAAACATAGCAATTCACTCCCAAAATCAATCATTCTCTGAGCAGTTTCATCTGAGAGATGTAAAGAAACAGTAATGTACCTTTCAAGGAAGGCAGCTCTGAGATCTAAAACTGTCTACCATTGAGTGTATCATCTATTAATTTCCTTGAAAAAAATCACTCTCTAGCAAAAGCCTGACACGAGCTCAAAAACCAAAAAGCTTTGTTTCTGGCTAAATACTTAGAAGGGCATTTCAAAGAGAAGAGGAGTCACTACCAGAAACCATCTGAGTGAATAGTTTTCTCTGAGATGTGTAATTATAAATGGCACAATGCGTGATGATGGGGAAGGAAAATGGGCGAATCTACCCCTCCATGGGCCTAGAGGGTAAAAAGACTGAGCGTTTTAGTGACTCAGGCTTTAACTGTTTTGGTGCATGTGTGTTTAACCTGTCTTCCAGTCTTTGCAATACTTCCTCCTCTTGCATGTATCAGATGTCCAGGAAATGGAAACAAGGCAGACAGGGTCCTGAGACAGCTGTTGTATTTAACATATGCCCATCAAGCACTAAGCAATTGCCTTTTGTCCCGGAGAAAAGCAGCAAATGAGCCACCCTGCAACTAACAGGAAGGGATCTGATGCTGTTCCTTAGGGGGTCTTAGCCATCTCACACTCTCTCCCTTCTTGGGTTTAGGGGCCTTGAAGAAGCTGGAGGCCCTTGCATTTCCAAGACATGACAGTGAATAACTGCATTCCATGCCATCGACTGCACGCAATGAGAGCTGGTGATATTGTCACAAGTAAAGTCCATTACCCAGTTGGGGATAATGCCAGAAGGAAGTCTGGCATGAAAGAACCCAGGAGAGGGTTGGGACAATGCCCAAAGAAAAAAAGAAAAAAAAAAAAGGGAAGCTGAACATTAGCATGGGAAAAACAATGACACTTGCTAGAAAGTGCGGCCCTTGTTGATGGTCCTTGCAATGGAGCACGCTTTCATTCAGAAGCAATAGAGAGGACCACTAAAGCTTTCTAGCTAGAAAATTTTCTGAATACAAACTGGGATTTCCAAAATGCTTCTATGAGGAAATAAATGGAATCTAGTTAAAACCTCAATTTCTCTGATGAACTAATTTCAGCGATGGGATAAGAACACCGTAAAATGAGATAGATTTCTTCTATTTTGTCATCATTTGCATACTAGTTTGTCCCCCTCCCTTTTTGGGGGAGAATTACTCACCATCAATAAATATAAAGACTAGAACTCCAAATGTTACTTTACCTGGGCTACAAAGAAATGACCCTGAGAGAAGCAGATCTGAAGTAAGGCACACTTGCCCTCACCACTTCAGCTTCAGTGCTGACATCTCCAAGGTCCTCAGCATCCTCTAACAGAAATTACATCTTCCCACATAAGCAGCCCGATAGCCCTCTCACTGTTCGTCAGTTTCAGCCACCCTAGCAGAGACTGATTGCCTATATATTTAGTTGAGGTGCTTGCTCAAGACTCCATTCCCACCAAAGTGAATTTCATACATGCCACAGTGTCTACATTTTAAGTGAGACTATCATAAATATGCATCCGATTTTATTGAAAATCCTTCTAGACATTTTGTTAAGACCCAGTAAAAAAATTATCTTGTGTGTAAACGCGTGAATGTATACGCATAGCTTCAACCATTACAGATGATGATAGGGAAGCAGGTAATAGGAATCGCTCTCCGAAATAGGTAATTACAATAGCCAAATCACTTCTGGCTGGTGTTAGGGATCTTTGTTAAAGCAGCCTCAAATATGAATTACAAAATGTTTTTCTTAGGCCAACAGTAAATACAATTTTCATTCCTAGAGCATAAAGTCCAGAGTGATGGATTATTACAGTAAAGACAGTCCTCAAATGGTAGTCAGAATGCCTGGGCTGAGTAAGGCCTGATTCGCCAGCACTGGCTCCTCAACTAGGTGTAGGGGCACCGCCAAACTTCTGAGCCCCTGCCTTCTCTGTCAAGCTAAAGGGCATGCCAGCATGGCAGGAGATTTTCCCTGATGCATTGAGAAGAGGGGCAGGACAGTTCAAGAATATGGCAAGTCAGCCAAGGTCAAGCCGCCCTATCTAAGCTTCTGCTACTGACAAGGCTCACACAAGACAACCCAGAAAAGGGAAGCTGGGATATGGCAATGTTTACCGTTTACTAGACAATGACCCAGAAACAGGCAAAGGACACAGAATTTAAAGTAGCAGCTGACAAGGGTGCTGACAATTGAATTTTGCAAACAGAAACGTCAAGTCCTTTGGTATGGAAAACACAAGGGGGTGGTGGGGATATTGGCTCCTTTCTTTGACTCTGACTTGTATGCATCCCACTCAGTAAGGAGCCAGATTAGCCTGCCCCAATCCACCAGAGAGCCCCAGAACACAGGAAAATACGAAGAGCCTCCCTGCCGTGCAGCTAATCACCGACAAAGCTTGAGACCCGATGCCACAGCTGGTGGCCTCTGAGTCTCTGGAAAGATAGACGCGACGGAGGAAAGAGAGCCTCTGATGAGCTCCTGCTTTATCTAGCTCCGATTCCTCAAAAACTTCCAGCTGGGATGACAAATGCCAGGATACAGAGTCTAGGCTGCCCCGTGGGAAGCTGTTTCTCAGCTAAGTCAGCATGCAGCCCTTTTTTTGACTTGAAGTCCGAAACAATTTTCCAGGGCAACACCCGGCTAAATCCTGGTCCCTGCCTAATACCCTGTAAGTAACATAAATCTGGCTGGAAACATGGATTACTCCAGGAAAGGTCTCTCGGTCTCTCTCTGTCGAAGAGAGACAGGACGGTTCTGGCAACACACCTTCCCTGACAACCACCTCCACAGACCCAAGGTCATAAAAATGATGTCAGCCACACTCACGAAGGACAGAGGCCCTCAGACAAAGGGGTTGAATGCGGACATCTCCAAATCAAATGATTATCGAATTTTGCTAAGAAGCTTGGAAAAGCTGGGTACCCAATTCCTCTTCTAGAAACATGTCTCAGCTTCCCACACCCCTATGAACATAATGGCATGTGATTAAATTGTCTTATACTGTTAGCATTTTTAGCAGATCTGGAAACAAAAAAAAAGTCATAATCCTACCATAAAACTGTCATATTCTGAGGGCTATTTAACAAATTGATTTCCCGAAAAGGAGCAGGTGAGCAGGTACTGCTGCACATTTTATGCTGCCCATTTTCCACTCCACCCCCACAAATGTTTCTGTAAGTGAATGCAAATTGGCATGTAAGGAATTTGTCTAATGTGTTAAAAAGATTTCCATGGTCAACAAAGCCACAAAGTCTTACTTAAAAAATAACTCATGCTTTCCTAACTTCTCATTCTTTTTCATACTTTTGTATAAATTTAAAAACTCCTTTTTCATAATTGTATACACCTATCATAGTTCATAGTTTTGTTTTCTTTCCACTGCAGTGATTTGGTTTGAAAAGAATAAGGAACATCAAGTAGAAACTTCTGAGAAGGTCCCAAAGCCATGTTTAGCCAGATCAAACCAGGCCAGGTCCCTTAATGTACAGCCCCAAAGTCCATTTACAGCATTGACAAAGGTGGACTCCCTAGTAAGACTGCCTAGAAGAATCAATAACCAGTGTTACATGAATAAATGCCGGCTGTTGCTCTCAACAGGCCTAGCACAGCACACATGTTTTCCACTGCATGTCTGAGTCTGTGGGTACCTACCATGCTGGATGGCTAAGTACCAACTTCAGGTACCACTGAAGGCCCCCTAAAGCAAATTCCAAATAAGCCAGATAACATGACATTTAAATCAAACCATTCCCAACACTTCCTCCAATTCTGGTGAAAATGTCCTAGGTGTTTTCCTGTCAACTGGAGACAGAAAGATCCTTCATTTCATTTCAGGGTAGGTATCGTCTAGCTGGTAAGCTTTATCTGATGTCTTCTTCCTACTCCCACTGGCCAATGCTTGATCCATTTTTGGTTGGTTGGTTTGGGGATTTCTTTTTTATTTTCTTTTCTTTTGAGACGGAGTCTGGCTCTGTCGCCAGGCTGGGGTGCAGGCACAATCTCGGCTCACTGCAACCTCCGTCACCCAGGTTCAGGCCATTCCTCTGCCTCAGCCTCCTGAGTAGCTGGGAATACAGGTGCGCGCCACCAAGCCCAGCTAATTTTTTGTGTTTTAGTAGAGACGGGGTTTCACCATGACCAGGATGGTCTCGATCTCCTGACCTCGTGATTCGCCTGCCTCAGCCTCCCAACATGCTGGGATTACAGGCGTGAGCCACTGTGCCCGGTCCTTGGGGATTACTTTATTAAATTTAATTTTCTGAACTGAAAATATATGTATACATTCTATAAATCAAAGCCAAATGTACAAAAACATGGACTCCTTATCTCACCTCTTCCCCATACCATAAACGCAACACCAATTATTAATACCTTGATGCTAAAGATAATCCTGTCTGTGCCCCATTAAAAAAAGTACCTTCATCTAAATACTGTCATACACGCTGCTTTTCCCCTACTCGATTAACAAGATATCTAGTGAAATAGAGATTTAGATATATAGACAAACATATGTATCTCTTCATAGGGTGATGCTTCTCTGATTGCAACAGCTGCACAGATGCCATTATGTAGCATCGCGTAATTTATTAAAACAGCCCCTATTAATGGGCTGTCAGGTTATTTCCAATCCCTTCAAAATCCAAACACTGCTGCAAGGAATAACCTTGACACAAGTCATTTTGCACTGCAGCCAAGTACATCTGTAGGGCACACACCTTGGGGCAGAGCTTCCGGATCCAAGGGTATAGGCAAATCTGATTATGATGGACATGGCCAGTCGCCTTCATAGAAGCTGTGTTAATTTAAAGCCCCCAATAGTGATGTCTAAGACCCCTCATTTCCCCCAGTCTCACCAACTACTCATGGCACAGGCCAGTTCTAACCTGAACCCCGGCATAGAGAACACTAGGAAGTATCAGAGGGCTGGTGGAGGCCAAATTCTTCTTGCATTCATTCCCTAGCTCCCAACTCTATTTGCCACATGACAGTGCAGGCATTAAGTTGACAGGCTTGGTGGGCAACAAGAGCTGAGGTCCCATCTCTGCCACTCCTGAGCTGAGTGGCCCTGGAGAAGCTTAACATTTAAGTTCTGTAAAACTCAGTTTCCTTACCCATCAAGTGAACATGCATGCATCTCTCTACTAAAACAAACGCAAACAAGTCCCTCTCCACGCAGGACCGTGGGAATGAGGTAAGAAGCGCCCAGTGTTCCCCACAGTGCGCAGTCCCGGTGGATGCTTTGCAAATGTTCAGAATGACGGCGCTCCAACTCACAACCCGACAAGTGGTAACTAATCTTTCCAAGCTCAAAAGAGAACACAGCAGTAAGAAACCTGATGCCATTATACACCCAGCAGTGTCCTCTCCTGTGCCCCTCAGTGTGCCAGCAGTCACTTACACTGACAAAGGCCACACTCTGGGGGCACAGACTAACAGGTTACATTTTTATTACCTTTTTATTACAGTTGATGAAAAAATGCTGTGAAGGAAATAAACTTGATGTGACAGAAATAAGGCAGAATAGGGACTTCAACAAAGATAGCAGAGGTATCTCTAGCTAGTCCTAGCCGGGGTGCAACCTGGAGCTCCCTTCGGCAAAGAACTTGCTACTCAGCTGCAGGGAGCCTTCAGCTTTTGTGTCAAGGCCAAAGCTCTTCCCCAGCCAAGGGCTCCAGGGGGTTGGGGTACTGCTGACTTCTTCCCATTTCTTCTGCACAGGCACTAACACCCAATGAATTCCTTGCACTGCTCCGTGTCTGTATCCCTGAGGTAGTCAGATCCCTATTGGGACCATCAACATTCTTTTTTTTTTTTTTGAAACGGAGTCTCCCTCTGTCACCAAGCCGGAGTGCAATGGCGCAATCTTGGCTCACTGCAACCTCCACCTCCCGGGTCCAAGCAATTCTCCTGCCTCAGCCTTCCAAGTAGCTGGGACTACAGGCTCGTGCCATGATGCCTGGCTGATTTTTGTATTTTTAGTAGAGACAGGGTTTCACCATATTGGTCAGGCTGGTCTTGAACTCCTGACCTCGTGATCCACCTGCCTCGGCCTCCCAAAGTTCTGCAATTACAGGAGTGAGCCACCATGGCTAGCCCATCAATGATACTCTTAATTTTAACCAACCCTCTTCTCCTCCCTGACCAGACCTTCCTTTCTAACCAAGCTAACATGCCCTCCACAATAGGGCACTTGGGTCTTCCTTCTCCATCAGCACGCCTGTTGGCACATGCCAGTTTCCTTGTCTTGCACTATTCCTGCCTCCACTGATAATTCCAAATTTTCAACATAGCAAGTGCAAACACATTGCCCAGTTCTTTAAATGCACTATCTCATTTAATCCGCATAACCACCAGATGAGGGAGGTAGGCAGACTTTTACGAAAGAGAGAATGAGCCGGGCGCAGTGGCTCAAGCCTATAATCCCAGCACTTTGGGAGGCCGAGGCGGGTGGATCACGAGGTCAAGAGATCAAGGCCATCCTGGTCAACATGGTGAAACCCCGTCTCTACTAAAAATACTTAAAAAAAAATTAGCTGGGCATGGTGGCGCGTGCCTGTAATCCCAGCTACTCAGGAGGTTGAGGCAGGAGAATTGCCTGAACCCAGGAGGCGGAGGTTGCGGTGAGCCGAGATCGCGCCATTGCACTCCAGCCTGGGTAGCAAGAGTGAAACTCCGTCTCAAAAAAAAAAAAAAAAAAGAAAGAAAGAAAGAGAGAATGAGAGAGTGGCAGGAGGGGGGAAAGAAAGGAGGAGACAGGGAGGAGGAGAAACACAGAGAGGGAAGGAGCCAGGGAGAGGGAGATCAAGACTCATCTCAAGGAGACTAGACTTGGGTTAAATAATATGTCCCAAAGTCAGTCAATGGCAGGAAAGGATTTCACATAGAGGTGTCTCTGGTGACAAATATCACAATCATCTTCACCACCCTATACTGGTTCATTTAAAACCTGGTTCCCAAACTCAACTATTCTAGGAAGGCTTTCCTAGTCAACTGTAAAAGTCAGATTTCCAAGTCCCTTGGAATCTTACAGGCAAGTTTTAATCTATATTAATCCACATTTGCTAATTCTTGCTTCTGAAATTGTTCTAAGCTGTTTCACATGGTCCAGTTTTGGCTCCCAAACTAAGCTGTAAATGCCCGAGGATCAGAGGCCCCCCCTTTTATGAACTGTGTTTCCCACAACCCTGGGTAATGGACTTCCCACAGCAACAACCACACTGGGCCTGGACGCTCCGGTCACATGTTAAGACAGAGCCCCTCTGGGCTTGGACGTGTTCCCTTTGTTTCTCCCAGTATCACTGGAGTGTGGCAAATACTGGCTCAGAGAAAACCCACACGGAGATGACTGCATTTTTTAAAAGGGCTGTAAGTGTTCCAAACCAAAAGATGCCAAAAGGAAAACTAAATGTACGCTCACCTTGAAAGAACAGGCAACCACTCCCTAATGGGCCACATACAGGCACGTAGATAAGTCCCAACAGCACAGTCTGGAGAAGAGTCGGCAGCAGCACACTGATGTGGAAAGGAGAGTGACAATCCCACCAACACCAACACCATACACACTCCCAAACAGGAAACAGGACAAGCAGTGGCCACCTGACAACTCAGAAGGCAAAATTTCTGTCTGAGCTACTCTTTTTTTTTTTTCCTCTTGAGATGGCGTCTCGCTCTGTCACCCAGGCTGGAGTGCAATGGTATGATCCCAGCTCACTGCAACCTCCACCTCCCAGGTTCAAGCAATTCTCCTGTCTCAGCCTCCTGAGTAGCTGGGACTGCAGGCACACGCCACCACACCCGGATAATTTTTTGTATTTTTAGTAGAGACAGGGTTTTACCATATTGGTCAGGCTGATCTCGAACTCCTGACCTCAAGTGATCCACCCGCCTCGGCCTCCCAAAGTGCTGGGATTACAGGCAAGAGTCACCACACCCGGCCTGTCTGAGCTACTCTTAAAAGTCCAGAAAACACCTCTGATCACGTACAGGAGACAACAGTGGCAAATGGGGCCATGACTCTCTCATAGCTGATCAGTCTCCAGGGAATTTCAAACTACCATACAACTAACCGCAACACCATGTTTATGTCAGGATTGCCGGTAAGGTACCATGGAGCTGGGATGAAGTTACATTTCCAAATGTTACCAATATGTAGCAACACATTCTAATCACAGCCCCAAGATAATAATCACGTAATTTGTACTCTGTGCATAAAGGCTATTATTAAATGCCTAGCCTCAAACGGGAAGTCTCCTTTATAACTCAACTTACCAAGTTTTTAAAATGTGGTTTTATTTACTCTGTGCCCGATGCCAAACTGTAGCCTCAAGTCTTTCACCAATGTTTTTCAAGGTTTCCAATATTCAAGGGAAGGTTAAGCCATAAGTCGAGAGAGAGATCAAGCACGACAGAGAACTAAATATATCAGAAGGAAGAAAGAACACTATGTCCCATGAAGAGGAAAACAATTCAAAGGGATTTCCAGTTTAGTTTGGCTACTGCATCCACGGTTTTAGAAAAGGCCACAAACTCAAAAGTACTCCTGAGACAGCCAAGTAACCCCAAGGATGAGGGAGCTGTTAAGTGTAGAGAGGATTTGGAGGCTTGGTTAACTGCATAGTATGGGAACCACATATTTCCTAAAAGGGGGGGAAAAAAAACACATCCTTGACTTAGAATCGAAAATGATGCTCCACAGAGAACTGCCTACTATTTCTAGGGCCATCCACAGCAACAGCTGTTACCACTGCTTCATTTACATGTAACCCATTCAGAAAACTGTCCTGAGTGACTGATGCCATTCAGCTCTGCTGGCCTTACTCAGGGTTTCCAGGTTGGGACCGCTGTCAATTATCAGCCCAGCTGTCTTCAGCCATCCTGCTGATCTTTATAGCCTGACTTTCGCAATGCTGACGGTAAAGAGCAATTCAACTTTATAGAAAATGAAAACACCCCAAAGGTTCCATAATGACTGACTTTTCAGCCCAGGTGCGACATCCCTGTAATTAGTCAGCAACACACCTTGAGCTTCGTTAGGCCTGAAAACAAATCCATTTATCTACCATAGAGGAGCTATTCAAACCACGTGGAAAATTAAGTAAGGGAGAGAGAGAAAAAAAAAAACCTTTCTACTTAAAGACAATTTAGCTAATAGATCACATATGTTCAGCTTTGTCTTCCTCTTGCCTTTTTCTGGTTTTAAATTTTATTACCCTGGGGCATTTGCACCAAACAGAATCTTCTTCGTTGCTTAGGAATTAATCCACCCCTGCTGTTTATTCCTCATTTGAGTCATAATCCTTCGTTTGTGACATCACAATTAGCCACTTGTGGTGATGATTATAATGTCATGAACAAAGGATTATAACTGGGAGTTGGAAACAAAACAGCAGGGGCACTGAAAGCTGGGCAAGGAAGTTCTTTTCAAATAACCATCCCCAGGAATCAAGAATTGAAGGGTGGGAAAGAACAGGATGGAGAAACTAATTGTTCTCCATCCACCTTTGGACAGAAAAATCCACCTTTGGACAGAAAGCTCTATAAGAAATGAACCAGTAGTTCTGACCTAGTGAAAAAATACAGAATGACGTCACCAGCTGCATTTTTCCTCGCCAGCCCACTTTATTAAAAACTTTATGTTTAATTTTACAACAAACTCCTATGTCCTTATTACCCGTACCCATTACTGTCAATATTCAGCAGCATCTGCTATATGTTTCTATGCACATATTTATTCCTCAACCATTTGAAAATAACTTGACAACATCATGTCCCTTTGACCCCAAATACTGAGTGAATTTCTTAAAGACACTCTTGTATATAATCACAGTAGAATTATCAAATTTAGAGAATTTAACACTGATATAATATGGTCTAATTTACAGTCCATGTTTGCATTTCACCATTATTTCCAAAATTCATTTCTCATTACTAGCTCAATTTTTTTTTTTTTTTACTCTTGGTCTGTGGCCCAGGCTGGAGTGCAGTGGCACAATCTCGGCTCACTGCAACCTCCGCCTCCCAGGTTCAAGTGATTCTCCTGCCCCTCAGGCTCCCAGGTAGCTGGGATTACAGGTGTGCACCACCACATCCGGCTAATTTTTGCATATTCAGTAGAAACAGGGTTTCACTATGTTGGACAGGCTGGTCTCGAACTCCTGACCTTAAGTGATCCACCACCTCTCGAAGTGCTGGGATTACAGGAGTGAGCCACTGCGCCTGGCCACTAGTTCACTTTTCAATCATCAAGAAAATGAAGCCAACATCTTTTTTCAATTTTCCTCCATGGTCAACAACATTGGTCAACAACAAAATTCAGGATCTTAAAAAATTTAAATCCAGAGCAAGAAAAATCTTAATGGCTACCGTTTCCTTAGTGCTTCCTATTTGTCCATATCAAACCCTACACTGTAGGGTATTATCTTATCTAAACCCTACAGAAACTCCATGGGGCATGAGTCGTTACAGTCCGCATTCTATAGAAGAGGAATAAAAACCACCCCAGAGAATGAAGCATATATTGGGAAATATATCAAGGTGAAACAAACAGCTGAGTCCTGTCTATATGACAATGCTTCCTCTGAAGAGCTGAATTCATGCTGGTCCTAGCAGGCAGTCTGACATGAAAAGATTACAGAGATCCAGTCAACCTTCAGGACAAACTGAAAGCAGATCAATACCCCACTGCAAATGAAGGCTGCAATTAAGAATGCAGATTGCAGGGTCAAGGCTGATTGTAATGTTTCAGCATTGGATCATTACAGAATATTCCAATACACATCCTGCCCTCAGAGCAAGTTTTATGGTTGAGTGTGCAGTGGGTAGCTTCTGTGGCATTATTAACTGCCTATTTAACAGATCCAGGAATGCCATTTATTCTAAACACAGAGTGAAGGTTTTAAAAGCAAGAAAAGAAGCTTTTCACAAGCTAAAAGCTTTTAGGATGGGATGGACCTTAAATTGCCTATTTCACAGAGACAGAAATGGCTCCAGAGACGCTTGGACATTGTTACTTTTTTTTTTTTTTT
>NW_016107363.1:3331188-3335984 GCF_001604975.1 Cebus imitator
TAGTGATTCTTTTGTTTTGAGACAGAGTCTCACTCCGTCACCAGGCACCAGCCTGCAGTGCAGTGGTGCGACCTCAGCTCACTGCAAACTCCGCCTCCCGGGTTCAAGCAATTCTCCTGCCTCAACCTCCCAAGTAGCTGAGACTACAGGCGGGCACCACTATGCCCAGCTAATTTTTTTGTATTTTTAGTAGAGATGGGGTTTCACCATGTTGGTCAGGATGGTCTCAATCTCTTGACCTTGTGATCCACCTGCCTCGGCCTCCCAAAGCACTGAGATTACAGGTGTGAGCCACCACGCCCGGCCTTCTTGCTTCTTTTAATACTCA
This sequence comes from Cebus imitator, assembly GCF_001604975.1. Taxonomy (NCBI): domain Eukaryota; kingdom Metazoa; phylum Chordata; class Mammalia; order Primates; family Cebidae; genus Cebus; species Cebus imitator. The sequence continues at coordinate 3,331,517 of NW_016107363.1, forward strand.
GCCCGGGCAAGGCTAGGAGCACACTCATGCGGGACGATGCTGGTGCAGGTCCAGCCACCCTGAGATAAGACCCTCTCCCATTCACGCCTCCACATACCCTGCTTCCCTCACACCAGTCATGCGATGGCGATTCCACAATTAACTGTCTGGACAGGGACTCTTTGGAGAGTGAAAGGGGGCACTGTTGATAATTACATTTGGACAAGCTGGCATTAACGGGGCAGATGGCAACCCTCTTGGGTAGCCCATTTTGGGTCTGGTTTCAATTCCCTGCATCAGGTATGTCTTTGTTCTGTTCCGGCCCAACTGCTCTGGTTTGCTCTGCTCATCAGTTTTGCTTTGGGATTGAGAGAATAGGAAGTCTTAATGTCTAATTAGTAAATTGCTTAAGGGGACAATCAAAATAGAGAAGAGAAAATGTTCCAGCAGCAGGGCAGTTGAGGAAAAGTGGGACAAGCTTAAGGGGTAAAGTGTCAAGATTTTTACTTCTCCTTGGGCTCACCCTTCACTTTCCACGACATTCCATTAAACCCTGTGAACCTCTGACCAGCTGAGGTCTTATTCACTGGAATCTTTGTTTGTTAGTTTTGAGACGGATGTTTCGCTTTTGTCGTCCACGCTGGAGTGCAATGGCGTGATCTTAACTCACCGCAACCTCTGCCTCCCAGGTTCAAGCGATTCTTGTGCCTCACCTTCCTGAGGAGCTGGGATTATAAGCGTGCACCACCACACCCAGATAAATTTTTTATATTTTTAGTAGAGACAGGGTTTCACGGTGTGGCCATTCTCGAACTCCTGGCCTCAAGTGATCCACCCGCTTCGACCTCTCAATGTGCTGGGATTACAGGCATAAGCCACTGCGCCTGGCCTTATTCACTGATATCTAATGAGACCTTACGATCATACTGTTAAGGTTCTGGCATGTACCGACCTAGGTCATTCTATGACTTACAAGCCTGGCTCTTGGTTCGGCTGCTAAATTTCTGGTACCTTTTAATGAAAAACAACACCAAGTCCTCTGCAACTGAGCAAGCACTCAAAACCCTAGCATGCATTCTGTCCTCTTGATGTGCTATCAAGATCTCCTTTTAGAATGAACCCAATGCAGTTGGGCTCCTTGCCAAATGTGATGGCCATTAGTTTGAAAACAGTTTGAAATGCTCAAGCTTTGGAGTCATATAATCAAAATCAATTAATGTACCATTTGGGAGTTTGTATGTACAGTCATCCCTGAGGCAGCAAGCTTTCCAGACTCTCTGATTTGACTGCAGCACAATCTTGCCACGTTTCTATCTCTCAGGCACATAAGACCAGTGCCCTTTGTGAATATTCTTCCTTCTCCTAGAAATAAACTTAACTTAGGATGACTGTCCTTAATTAAAAAAAAAAAAAAAGCCACTATTCCAGAAAAGACTTCAGAAAAAACAGAGATCTTATCTTAATTGGGAAGCAACCCAAAACTTAGGAATGCAAATTAAAAGAGCCTATTGGGTATTATAACGGGCATTCACTTTTGGAGGATAAAAATAAAGTTTTAGACAACCAACCAATAGAAAGAGTACAAGTGTTTAGGGTTATTTTTAATAAGCATCAAAATGGGACATGGTTATGACAGGTCTGGGAAGTCGCTTGGGTACTTTTTCTAGAAACGTGGAATGCCAAGCAGAGGAACCTGGAAGCCAGGACAGAAAATTCACACTGAGCTCTCAACCAGGGAACTTTTTACCAGGGATAAGCCCATCTCGTTTGGAATGCTCCAAGCTGGAGAAATCAAAGATGGAAAGACAGAGGGTAAAGCTACAATGGACTGCACTTCTTTCCAAATAAGAAGGGACTGTGGGGAGACACCGAGGCATCTGGCAATAAAAATTACTTGATACACTAAATTGTGTGTTTGTCGTGGGTGTTGTTCGTTCCCATCAATTTCAATCCCACCCGACTCCCCTGCTGTGCAGTCAGACAACTCGTAAAGACTAGACAACTATGCCAGACATTGTACAACACATGTTGACTGTTTCTTCCCTGGCCAACACATGAATATCTATCCCTCCTTCCTTTTTTAAAACCCATCAGTCTACCCCTTCAAGTATTTGGAACAGTTTTCCCAGCTGTTGGTTTTCAAGTGTCTTTTAGAACGACAGTCATTTCCATTCATCTTCCGTCTTTCTTTGGCTTGTGGGAGGGCAGCCACACGCTTGCCTTTCGTTTGCTTACGAGACTGGGAACAGCACGAGCTGAGCTGGATCATCCCAGCCACGGCCCCTCATTCACGGTACTGTTTGTCTAATGATGATAAAGCATCCTAATCTGCCCAACATCAGGACTCTGCTCCAGCACTGCACACAGCATGTTGTGCTACCAAATGCGGTGCCTGTACCTCTGGGTATCAAATTTCCCAAACAGCTTTCATAAATTTTAATTCATGAGGAAGGGCTGTGCACAAACTACCTTTTGAAACTCTAATCAGTCATTTCCCCACCCCTCCCATCCATGGACCAGCATTCATAAGGACCCTTTATAACTGACTTATGGTCCCAGGTGTGCCACATCAAGAGGGGCTGCTGATTTCCAGAAATCACTAGTTTAAGAAAAGTAGCTCGTGCCTGTAATCCCAGCTACTTGGGAGGCTGAGGTAGGAAAATTGCTTGAACTAGGACCCGGGAGGCGGAGGGTGCAGTGAGCCGAGATCACACCACTGCACTCAAGCCTCGGCTACATAGCGAGACTCCATCTCAAAAGAAAAGAAATATATCAAATAAGCAAGCCACTCTAACACTCTGGAACCCTGTGCGTTTGAAGCTTGGTTTGTTCCAAATCAAAGTAAGAACAGAAAATAGAAAGTGGGCAAAATTTAGCTACTGCGGCATGGACAGGAAGGAAACTTTTAGACTCAAAAGCAACCGGCAGATTTTAATCACCAGCCTAGATATATGGCTTTTAGATGCATACATTATAATTAATAAGGAAATACACATCTCCCAAAAATTCGTCACTGATTTAATGGCATCTTAATCCAAGCTACTGAAATCGGGGTTAAAGCATCCAAAAAATCTGTATCTAGCTGTACAACCTTAACTAACAAGTTAGTTTCTCTCTCTAGACCTCCCTTCCTCACTTGTAAAGTTACAAAAATAAGACAGACTGCCTCTGACGGCCTTCATAAAGATGTAGCTGTTTAAGGTATAACACAGCACCTGTCTCACACTAAACACACGTAAGAAGAGGTAGTGATTCTTTTGTTTTGAGACAGAGTCTCACTCTGTCACCCAGGCTGGAGTGCTGTGGTGCGATCTTAGCTCACTGCAACCTCCGCCTCTTGGGTTCAAGCAGTTCTTCTGCCTCAGCCTTGGGATAGCCGTACAGGCGCACACCACCATGCCCAGCTAATTTTGTATTTTTTTTTTTTAAGTAGAGATGGGGGTGTCACCATACTCACCATGCTGGGCTCGAACTCCTGACCTCATGATCCGCCCACCTCGGCCTCCAGGCATGAGCCACCGCACCCAGCCAGAGCTAGTGATTCTTAATTATTTTTACCCAGGCTAACTGGAGGCTCACAGGACAGATAATACTCCTCACTCAGGATTCTCAGTCTAACCAGCTGTAGAAGCCAGTAAGAAAGAAATTGCTGGTCCACGTTCCGACGGTTACCGAATCTCTATCCTACCTGGCTCCAACTGTCCCTGATGAGGGGAAGGGCCTATAATAGCTCTCGGCTGAGAAACAGCAATTAGTAACTTATGGTAAATAAGCAATAGAGAGATACAGACCATGCATTAACTATCCATTTCCCGACAGAAGTCTTCATTAGAGTCATACACAACCCCAATATGTTAAAATATAACAAGACACCAAGACATCTGGCAACAAAAATTACTTGATACACTAAATTGTGTGTTTGTCATGAGTGTGAAAGCAAAATATTCACTTGAATTACAATGAAGCATTCAGATAATGTACTAATTTCACAGGCTTTAGTAACTTTCTAAACAAAGATTTTTTTTGATTGTTTTGTTAACTAAGGCAAAATACTAGCCAGGTCTCTTCTGTGACAGTAATTCCAGATTCCTTGTTGGGTAGTGAAAAACATTTAACCTACAAATGTCTTCTTAATGACTAAACAAATTTTCCTCTATTTGCAAGAATGTTCGAAAAAACTGAGAACAGACATATCTAACAATAGGGTACTGGTTAAATTATTAATATGATCCATGCTACAACAGAATGACACGTGGCTCTTAAGAATGGTGTTCACTTTGGGAGGCTGAGGCAGGCGGATCACCTGAAGTCATGAGTTCAAGCCCAGCCTGACCAATATGGTGAAACTCCATCTCTACTAAAAATACAAAAATTAGCCAGGTGTGGTGGCATGCGCCTGTAATCCCAGCTACTAAGGAGGCAGGAGAATCCTTTGAACCTGGGAGGCAGAGGTTGCAGTGAGCTGAGATCGCGCCACTGCACTCCAGCC
>NW_016107363.1:3335994-3342369 GCF_001604975.1 Cebus imitator
AAAAAAAAAAAAAAAAAAAAAAAGAATGGCATTGGTGTTGATGTGAATGTGTAGATCTGGGGAGATGTTTATGACTTATTGAACACTTAAAAAAATTTATGAGGGATAATTCAAAATGTATGCAAAAGCAACAGTATAATAATAAACCCTCATTACCCAGCTGCAAAAACTACCCGAAACGTAGGCTAACCTTGCTTCAGCTGAAACATTAGCCATAGACCCCACCTCTCTCTCCCCCTGGTCATTTAGAAGCCAATGTCAAATACCGTATCAATCATGATATTCTATTAAATGGCAAAAAAGACATAAACCTGCCTAGGAAGCATAATCCTGTTTTTAAAAAACAGCCAAAAGTGGGCCGGGCGTGGTGGCTCATGCCTGTAATCCCAGCACTTTGGGAGGCTGCAGTGGGCGGATCACAAGGTCAGGAGTTCGACCAGCCTGACCAACATGATGAAATCCCAACTCTGCTAAAAATACAAAAATTGGCCGAGTAGGGTGATGCGAGCCAGTAATCCCAGCTACTCAGGAAGCTGAGGCAGGAGAATCACTTGAACCTGGGACGTGGAGGTTGCAGTGAGCTGAGGTCGTGCCACTGCACTCCAGCCTGGGCGACAGACCAAGACTGTGTCTCAGAAAAAGAGATAGCCAAAAGTACATACATGCTAGGGAAAAAAAGAGTATTTACCTACAAATGCTAACAGTGATACCTGTGAGTGAGAAGAACACAGAACTCAGTTTCTGGATGATACATTTTTAATCAACTTTTCCTATCATGAACCATACTTTACTTTCATTATAAAGACAAATTAAAATTAACAGGTCCTAAAGAATTATTTAGTACTAGAAATGAAACAATCTCTACCATGACCTCCACTAATAATACCCAAATTTACTGCTAAATCTTATTTTTCTACATTTTCCTAAACTTTACCATTCTAGCCTAACCCATCTCACATCCTTCATCCTCCAGAAAAGCTATCCAAGCCACCAATATCAATGTATCATCAAGGGGAAAAATTAGGCACAGAGAGATATGTGGAAATATCATTTGTATAAAAAATATTGCTTGCTATATATCACATGCCAGTTTTTACTAGAAAAGAAATTGTTGTTCAAAAAATGTTAAGAGTTGATGCAAATTTATAGGGCAACAGCGCTGAGTGACAGACATCTGTGGTAGGGTAATGCTAGGCTGTTTCTTGCTTTGTTGATTCAACAATCAGCACTGAATGTCTCCTGTTCTAATTTATTTTAACTTCTGCTTAATTAAATGCATAAAAGAACTAATGTGTTGGATTTGGGGATTTAAAATGACTTTCACCCAGCTGTTTTTAAATGCACTAGGAAATTTCTTGAATATAATTGTTCTTTTAGAGGCAAAAAAGCAGACTGTAACCATGACACTCACACGGAGGGGAATTATCACCTAGTGACACTGGCTGACAACTTGTAAACAGTAATTCCCACCCAGAGTTTGAAAGGCATTCCAGGACTTTTCCAGCTACCTCACGAGGTGATGTTATAGTTACAAAGAGAAAGGTCAAGATAAAATTATTTTTAATTCATTTTCAACCAATTTAAACAGCTGCTCAAGAAACATTTGCTAAACCAAACAGAAGTCAGCAGCACATCGATCGAATTTTTTTGGATAGCTGGGAAATCTTTTCCTACCTCCCATCTTTTTTTTTTTTTTTTTTTTTTTTAACAGAGTCTTGCTCTGTTGCCAGGCACCAGGCTGAAGTGCAGTGGCACGATCTCGGCTCACTGCAACCTCAGCCTCCCAGGTTCAAGTGATTCTCCTGCCTCAGCCTCCCGAGTAGCTGGGACTACAGGCACGTGCCACCATGCCCAGGTAATTTTTGTATTTTTTAGTAGAGACGGTTAGTAGAAATGGGCCATGTTGGCCAGGATGGTCTCGATCTCTGGACCTCATGATCTGCACGCCTTGGCCTCCCAAAGTGCTGGGATTACAGGCGTGAGCCACCGCACCCGGCCCTCCCATCTTTTTTTAATGGAGCATTTATAGAGTACTAATATGGCTTTTTTTTTGAGATGGAGTCTCACTCTATCACCCATGCTGGAGTGCGGTGAGGCAATCTCAGCTGACTACAGCCTCCACCTCCCAGACTCAAGGGATCCTTCCACCTCAGCCTCCCGAGTTGCTGGGATTACAGGTGCCTACCATCACTCCCAGGTAACCAATATGGCTTTAAACACATTTGGAAACAGTAAAAGCCAAAACTGAGAAGGCATGGAGCTGGAGATCAGTATCCAGATCTTTCTACTCAAGCCAACATTAACATGTCCATCTCTGAGACATTCAATAGGCTTTTCTCATGGAAAGCCATGTTTCTTTTTCCTACCATATCTTAGCATAAGAAATTTACATTCTTCTTACTCCAACCCTCCCAGTCCAATCAACTGTTGCTCAGAGTTGGATATTTAGAAAAGGGGCTAGATGGTAAGAAATTACTTAACTGGGTACAAGGTACCTGGGTGATGTACACCCTAAAAGCCCCAACTTGACCACTCCACAATCTATGCATGTACTTCATAAATTTATACAAACAGTAACAATAAACTAGGACGAACAATAATAAAAGAATTCCATATTTAAAAAGAAAAACATGTAGAAATACATTTTCTACTCAGTTTGATCCCTAATGCCAGACTGGCTCTCAGTAATTATAGCATTGAAATACACCATCTGGTGTGTGTCATCTTCATTTTGCAGACTGAGAACTACCTCAGTGACAGCCCTACTTTGTAAAGTCTCAGGCTGGTGTTTCATCCCATGGGACCATTCAGGCTCTTTGTTATTTACCAAAATCTCTTATCTCTGAGTTTTAGAAATAACCTTCGCCAAGCGGCCCATCTCCAGAAATTTCTATTACTTTCCAGAAAGCCCAAAGACAGTGATTCACATGCAGGGACAATTTTTGTTTTACATGCAGGGAGAACTTATAACTTGTTATTTATCTGTTTTATTTTTATTTTTTTTTAATTTTTATTTTGAGACGAAGTCTTGCTTTGTTGCCTAGGTTGGAGCGCAGGTGCCAGGATCACGGCTTACTACAGCCTCAACTTCCCAAGCTCGAGTGATACCCTGCACCTCCGTCTCCCATGTAGCTAGGACTACGGGCACACACCACCACACTCAGCTAATTTTTTATATTTTGCAGAGACAGAGTTGTGCCATGTTGCATAAGCTGGTCTCAAACTCCTGGGCCAATCAAGAATCCTTCTGCCTCGGCCTCCGAAAGCGCTGGGATTGCAGGTTTGTGCCCCTACACCTGGCCCCAACTTATAACTTTTTAGACTCCAAAACATGAGGGACCCTTAAGAAAGTTTCCTCTACAATACATTCACACAGTACCAGGAGAACTCCTAAGACCTCAAACAAAATAATTAAGCTATGGAAAAATCTTCCCCAATAGATGCCTAAGATTTTTCACTCCCCATCTCCCGGACTCCGTAACAGCTTGGAAATGGGCTCTACCGTGTTCTCAAAGTGAATCATGTTTTGTGCTGAATCCAACCCAAGCATGGCCTTACCTAACCGGATCGCTCCAGTTTTACAGCGTCTCCACCTCCCACTCCCCACCCCAAGTCAGGGCAAGCCTCCGGAGAACTGGGATTTTGATGGGCACAACACAAACAAAAAAACGCCAACGAAGATCTCTTTTCTGCGATTCTACTTCAATATATCTCAAAGTACGAAGCAGTAATTTTCAAATGAATGACAGCAGACTCAACCCATGACAAATCCCCCTAGGGTTGTGAAAACTTGAGCCCAGTCTAATGCCTACAGCCAGAGGCTCAGGAAAATGCAGGGGGCTATGAGAGATTTTAAACACTCTGCCGCCTCCCATAGCTGGTCCCCTTCTGGAAGGATTTTATTTCGTGTCAGTGAGGTTAATGAGTTCGTGGGTCTGCTCTAGGTCTAGCTTTGGAGTATGACCATATGGAAAGCAGAGATAAGCAAGTAAAAGATGTGGTGCTGATTAATATGGGGGCAGATATACCATTTCAAAAACAGATTACAAGTCTGCAATTCGCTGTAACATAATTTAAACAAATATCACAAAACGGATTCTTACAAGGCAAGGTGCTCATAAGAGTAATTCAGGTATGTCTGGAAGCTACAGTGACATTTTTAAAACCCCTGGGTTTTAGTTAATTTGCAGACATTCTTAGATGACACCTTGTTGGCCTGAAAGAATTAGTACATTTTCAAAAAGAACCTGATTTTTCAGGACAAGTCAACCCCCGCCTGGGTCTTCCCAAGTTTTTGAACATAGGCCAGTGACTACAAACTGAGACACAGTGCAGTTCAATCAGTTCAAATTCAGCTGAAGGAAAGCTAACAGTCAGCATTTATTTGCCCCCAACACACCCAGAGTTGGGGTTTTTACATCTTCCCACAAGGCTATGTGTGAAGCAGATATGTATCCCCATCAAAGAGACAAGGAGACTCATGCTCAAAGGGATTGAATCAAGGTGTCCAATGTCAAACAGCCAGCGAGCCAGGACTGGGACAGATGTCTATCTCTGCCGGACTCCAGTAAGGAAACTCAACCACCCTACCAAGCTACCTCTTCCACAGAGAAGTCCTACATGACTGCATGCCCTGATCACCGCCTGCATTCAAAGGCAGCACATGTCTGGCCTCTGAGCCCTTCCCTCCTACCTATCACAACATCAACACCCAACCCATTGTCCACAGTGCCAAGATATGCCCCATTCCTCTCTCAATCAGTGCCAGACTGTCTCAAGTACGACTGATTTTTGCAGTAATGAAAGACACATTCTTAAAAAGTAATGCGTGTCCTACAGAATGTTAAGGAAAACCTGTGCAGCATAGTTCCAAGTAGTAAATTCCTTGCTTCAAAGGAGAAGAAAAAATCAAAACATCCATTCATTCAACAATATACTGTAGGCACTGGGGTCCAATAATACACGTGAATCAATTAACTCTCTATCTGAAATGGAACTGTAATTAACAGAGACGGTAAAGTGTAGGAAAGAGACATAAGAAAGGGTAAGAGGGATGGGAATGGATGCCCCTGCAGACACTGTAAGCCACAGGCCAGCTGGGACTGTGCTGTCATTACTAGGAGCATGTTCAATGTTCCTCTGAGCCTCTTAATACCAGTACCAGCATCAAAGCACATTGCAGTATTTGGAGTCAGTCCTCTGACCTGATTCTCGGTGAACAACTCATAACGTCTCATGCCATAAGCCACAAAAATCATCCATCAACCCCATCGGATAGGAGGCACTGAAAAAATCTTGCCTGAAACAAACACTTTTGCTAATACTTTTGATTTTAAACTACACTAGCTTAGTCTACTCCCAAGCAGAAGTCAAAGTTTAAAATAACCAATCCTAGGGAGCAGCAGCTCGGCGTCCTTCACTCAAGGGCTTAGAAGGAAATGTCAGTAATACAAATGCAATGCACAGTGTTAGTTTTACCAGGGGACCAAACTGTAATTAGAAAGCATTTCTATATTATCTAAAGTTCAGTGTAATAAATGAGCTTTAAAAAGTAGGCCACCACTGATTTAGCAAATAGTAACTAAGTATTCTGTGAATTTGGCATGAGCAAAAAGCTCTACGTTGGAGCTCATTCTAATTTCAGATAGAGGATCTTCTGTGGTAGAGTAAATCCTCCTAAGAAATGACAGCCTTAGTGTAACATACTTTCAGCCCAAGATAATACCATCTCTTGAAAATATTTGAGAGTCACATTTGTTGTGACTCTACTCCGAGATCTCATTAAACTTCAGGAAGTGTCTACAATGTTCGGCAGAGGGTAATGTTCACAAAGTAACCTTTTAAAAAAGCGATAAACCCACAAAACCAATTAAAGCCTTACACATTTCCTCTAATACTTTTTGTAAAATTTGCATAATTTCTGATTTAACAAAAGAAACTCAATTCTTGGTCTCCCCCCACCTAACCTTGAGTCACTCTGTTATAAGGCACCACCCACACACTGCCATTTGCTTCCTATAAAAATGGGCCTGTCAGTTTCTATTCTGAAGCTGTTGCAGAAAAGCAGCGAGAACGGAAAGTTTAAGAGTGCTATTTCCAAATTTTGCAGAGTTGAAGCCTGGCTTTCTAGAGTACTAGAGTTCACACCCTCTCCCATTTTTCACATTTATCTGTTCCTTTCTCGTCTCCCAAATGCCCTGACGAAGAGTGACGTCCTGTAAATGATTTCACATTTATCATAACACTGGAGAACGGCGCCAAATACTTAGACCTTCCATGTATAAGATGAGTTTTAACTAAATCTTATTGAAAAGTATATGGAGGCCGGGCGCGGTGGCTCAAGCCTGTAATCCCAGCACTTTGGGAGGCCGAGGC
>NW_016107363.1:3343117-3349693 GCF_001604975.1 Cebus imitator
ATCTCGGCTCACCGCAACCTCCGCCTCCTGGGTTCAAGCAATTCTCCTGCCTCAGCCTCCTGAGTAGCTGGGACTACAGGCACGCGCCACCATGCCCAGCTAATTTTTTTGTAGTTTTAGTAGAGACGGGGTTTCACCATATTGACCAGGATGGTCTCGAACTCTTGACCTCGTGATCCACCCGCCTCGGCCTCCCAAAGTGCTGGGATTACAGGCTTGAGCCACCGCGCCCGGCAAAAAAAATTTTTTTTTAAGAAACAAAATCTCGCTGTGTTGCCCAGGTTAGATTCAAACTCCTGGACTCAAGAGATCCTCCCACCTCAGCCTCCTAAGTACCTCAGACTGCAGGTGTGCAGCACCACACCAGGCAAGACTGACATTTATTCACTGGTAATTCTGGGCAATCGACTTTGCTTTGCTTTAGTTTCCTGGTGTACAAAAATGTAAAGGGCGAGGCAGGCAGAACAGGGCCTCCCTCATAGGAGGGAGAAGCTGTTCTGAGAAGCAAGTGAATTAAAATGGAAAAAGCACTTAGAGGCGTAGCTGGAACATATTACGTTGTACATATGCTTGCTATAAGCATCATTTTAAATCTAATTAATGTTATTATCTAGAACCAGTACCAAATACATATCTTTTTTTTCTTTCTGTTATACTATGTCAAAGATGCCAGACTCTCCAGGAAAAGTTAAAAGGAAGTTTTCTCTCCATCTCTATGTCAACACCTTTATATCTTAAAAGCAAAAAGTGTTAGAGATACATAGAGGTTAAAATGTCATATCAAATCCATAAGCTATGCGATCCAAATTTAAATTGTTGAGGAGGCATTTAAGTTTTGAGCTTCTTCATAAGCTACTTGTGGTTTTTCTTAGGATTTGAGTTCTGTTATGAGTTGGGGTCTCTGGAGACCGTTTCTGCTCTTGTTTCCAAGCCCATCCTAAAGCAATTAATGCTGGTTTAAGGCAACAGGAAGGAACAGATGGCTGGGCCTAAGTTTTAAAAGTACTTTTTAAATTATTAATTCAAATGAATGGGGTGGGGGTAAGAGAGGGAAGACACTACCATTATATAATTTCTTTACTAAATGTAAAAGCAATTATCAAATTGAAGTTGCCCATTTCATTCCAAGTACTGTTCTATACCATTTTTGAACAAAGGAAAAAACCTGACATCAGCCATTAGCTTTTCTGAAACAGACTTCTGTCAGTGATCAGAAACAAGTTAGTCTTGAGACATCTCTGATATCACAAACAGGATGACTGCGCTACATCTAGGAGAGATGTTACTAAATACCCTACAATGAACAGGATGCTCCTCCCACATCCTGGATAATAACCTTTGGATAATAACGAATAATTATCCCGCCCAAAATGTCAACAGTGCTGAGGTTCAGAAACCCTGCCTTAGGTTTTGAGAAAACCTGCGACAGTAAAACCACCTGCCGGGTACTTGGTATTTATCATCTCACTTCACCTTCATCACAACCCTACAAGGCTGGTTTTCCTTTTGTCCATCGCTAGATGCCAGAACAGATGGCACAGAGAGGCTAGGTTGCCCGCTCCAAGTCCCACAGCCTCAAAGTAACAGCAGAGAACTGAACACAAGCTTGTCAGCTTAACCACACACCCTTCCCAGAAGTGGAAATTATTTGGCAAATGAAGACTGGTAAGTTAAACTTACGGGAAATAAGATCTCCAAAGTCTGTGAGCTGCTATCAAATGAGAGTTCCCATCTCTGTCAAGCCCAGAAGTAATTCAGACAGATAGCAGAAGAGAAATCTCATCACCTTCACACCAGTAAGAAGCCTTCAGCAGCTCAGCAGCGGCACCCTTGATCTTCACCAGCCAGCATAAGAGGAACAGAGGTTTTTATTGAGCATCTGGGAGTTTATTACACTCTGCAGTTCTTTCTCCTTTATAGGATTTTCTGCGGAAACTCAATAGTCACCAGCATTCTGGAGAGGTTAACATTATTCTTTATTTACTGAATAAAGTATTAGTTCCGAGTTTCTAGTTCCCAGTATAATTAGCCATTTTACTTGGCCAAAAAAAAAGAAAGTAAAAAGTAAGGCGTTAAGAGCTAAAATTCTAATCCTTTCCAATAGAAGTCTAATTTTATTTCATCTTCTGGACCTCTCAAATTCATATATAAAATTCCAACTAAAAGAGTTTCATATCCATAATTCATTTGTAGAAAAAATAACATCTTTTCTTTGTTTTTAAGAGATGGGGCATCACTCTGTTGCCCAGACTGGAGTACAGTGGCATGATCATTGCTCAATGTAACCTCAAACTCCTGGGCTCAAGCAATCCTCCTGCCTCAGTATCTGCTGTAGTTTGGACTACAGGTGCATGCCACCACACCCAGTTAATTTTCTTTTCTTTCTTTTTTTTTTTTTTTTTTTTTTTTTTTTTTTTTAATACAGATAAGGTCTCACTAGGTTACCTAGGCTGTTCTTGAACTCCAAGAATCTAATGATCTTCTCGCCTCAGCCTCCCAAAGTGCAGGAATGACAAGCATGAACCCAGCCTAGAAAAACAAAGTCTTTAATATATTTGTGTGTGTGTGTCTATGTGTGTTTATTTATTTAAAATTCACTGTCTCAGCTTTGGGTTTTCAAGTCACAACTTGGCCCAGACATGCAAGATAACTCTGGGCCTCCATAAAACATCGACATATCTCTATAAAAAGAATCATTGACTCAAACAAACCTATTTGTCTGACTTTGTGCAATGGATTTAAAACCATACTTCCAGCAAGAGGACAGTGAAAATATTGACAGGCAAGTACTGCAGAGGGCCAGCAATGCAGTTTCTTAGCTCCCCGTTTCTTATCTCTTCTAGGTCTCTAATTCTGAATGGCAGAAAGGCAGGAGCTTGTGTGGTTAAGATTAGCCCCTACCTACTACACAAGGTTTCCTTTCCTAAGAATTTTACCTTGGATCACAGCCTAGCAACACAAAACAGAACAGAATAAAATCTGACATAGACATGGATCCTCTTGTGAGAATTCCTATGCAAACAGAGGTGACCTGATAGAGACACTAAAATTTATCAGAAAACTCCACCTGATAGTGGTACCAAAAAAAAAAAAAAATCTGAACAAAAACAGGGGATGTCCACTTCCACAAATTTCTCATAACCCTTCAGACAAAAACTTCTTACTACTCAGTATTTTTCATCTTCCTACAATGCTTTTTTTGTTTGTTTGTTTGAGACAGAGTCTCACTCTGTCATCAGGCTGGAGTTCAGAGGCACGATCTCACCTCACTAAAACCTCCAACTTCCTGGTTCAAGCAATTCTTCTGCCTCAGCCTCCCAAATAGCTGGGATTACAGGCACGTGCCATCACGCCCAGCTAAATTTTGTATTTTTAGTAGAGACGGGGTTTCACCATGTTGGCCTCGATCTCCTCACCTTGTGATCCGCCCACCTTAGCCTCACAAAGTGCTGGGATTATAGGCGTGAGCCACCACACCCAGTCTTCTTTTGCTTTGGAGACAGGGTCTAGCTCTGTCACCCAGGCTGGAGTACCATGGTGCAATCTCGGCTCACTGAAACCTCTGCCTCCCAGGCTCAAGCGATCCTCCCACTCCAGTCTACCTAGTAGCTAGGATTACAGGCGCACGCCACCACACCTCTAACATTTGTATTTTCTGTAGAGATCGGGTTTTCAACATATTGCCTGGGCTGGTCTGGAACTCCTGAGCTCAACTGACCCAGCAGCCTTGGCCTCCCAAAGTGCTGGGATTTTACGTGTGAGCCACTGCAACAGACCTTTATAATGAATTTTTAAAGGCCAAAACTATTGCTCATAATTATTTACAACACAAAGGTAGAAGTGAATAGTTTTTACAGAATATCCAGATTTACACTAGGTTACTTTATTGCCACAATCTAAGTGAAACAAAAGAATTTTGCCATGCTCTTGGACTGAGGATTATAAAACAAAGAGTGACAGCCCATCAGACCAAGAGCTCTGGGCTCGGCCACCCCATCAGTGAGTCCCAGGAATGTGGCTTCCCGCTGGATAACTATGACTCACCACTCTCATGCTACCTCCCTGAAAATGCGAGGGGCGTGACACTACCTTGACTACAAGAGTGGGAACTTGGCAATAATCCACTTAACACAGTCCAGATGTGAAGCCAAATCCAACAGTTCACTTTCGGAATCCATCACTCACTACTTAAGGAACTGAATTACTAAGGCTAATTCTGTCCAAACAGAAAGTACAACACAATCACAACTTCACATTTGTTCTCTATCACAGTAAGAATTAATTCTGAGGGTTCTGAGAAATACATGCCCGCCTACTATAGTAAGTACTTTAAATGAGGGGTCCCCATCCCCCCGGACATAGACCCCTACCAGTCCCTGGTCTGTCAGGAACCAAGCTGCACACCAGTAGGTGAGTGGTGGACAAGAGAGTATTCCCAGGCAAGAGAGTTTTACCACCTGAGCTCTGCCTCCTATTGGACCAGTGGTGGCACTAGATTCTCATGGGAGCAAAAATTCCATTGTGAACTGTGCATGTGAGGCAACTAGGTTGCCCACTCCTTATGAGACTCTAACGCCTGATGATCTGTCATTGTCTCCCATCACCCTCAGATGGGACCGTTTAGCTGCAGGAAAGCAAGCTCAGGGCTCCCACTGATTCTACGCTTTGGTGAATTACATAATTATTTCATTATATATTACAGTGCCATTATATAATAATAGCAATAAAGTGCACAATAAATATAATGCACTTGACTCATCCCAAAACCATCCCCCAACAACCCTGGTCCATGGAAAAATTGTCTTTCACGAAACTGGTCCCTGATGCCAAAAAGGCTGGGGACTGCTGCTTTGAATGCACTGTCTCCAAGTCTGACAATAATATTTATCACCATGGTACAGAACAGGATATTGAGGCTCCAAAAGATTATATCATCTGCTCAAAATTATACAATGATGTTCATTTATTCTTTCAACAAGTATCTACTGAGAACCTTCCATGTTCTGTGACACCAGGCATTTGGGAGTAAACAATATAGACATATCCCTCCCTTCATGGAGCTTACAGTCTTCTAAGTGGCAAAGCCAGATTCCATACCCAAACATGAGTGGGATGCCAACGTCCTTGCTCTTTTTAAATTTTATTTTGTGTTTATTTGGAGACTGGGTTATAAGACTGGCTAATTTTTGTATTTTTGGTAGAGACAGCATTTTGCCATGTTGCCCAGGCTGGTCTCAAACTCCTGGGCTCAAGTGATCTGCGCACCTCAGTCTTTCAAAGTGCTGGGATCACAGGTGTGAGCCACCACACCTGGCCCGCTCTTTTCAATAGTTGTGAAAATCAAAGAAATGAGTCATATGGGAAGCTGCTCGACTTGAACCTTAATCAGAAGCGTATGTGTGTGCTCTGCATCTGTTCTGTACTCCCATGTTCACCTGCATTCCTGCGGACTGGCAGACATATGCACCATCACCATCAGTAAGTCTTAGTTGGGAGACCTTTTTAAAATGCTACTGGAATAAATCTTCCTTCTTCATGCTAAGTACCAAATCTGACCCCAAAACATTCCCTCTTCCACCTATAGAAAGGCCTTACCCAGGTCCCCACCATCATTGGACGCCATTTCAAGGGCATGCCAAGGACAATAATCTTCTTACGGATTCAGTGATGATTGTTCCTGTGTAACTGATGCCCACCATTATCTCGCATTAGTGATCTATTACTGTGTAACAAATTATCCCACAACATAATGGCTTCTAACAACAAACATTTATCATCTCATAGATCCTGTGGGGCAGGGATGTAAGAGCAGTTTAGGTGGGCTGGTTCTGGCCGAGGTCCTCTCGTGAGGTTACACTCAAGTGCTGGCTGCACTGCAGTCAGCTGAATATCTAATTTGGGATAGAGGATCCAATTCCAGGTTCACTCCCACCGTTATCGGTAAGAGGCCTCCATTCCTCACAACAAAGGCGTCTCCATGGGGCTGCTTGAATGTCCTCACAATTGGGTAGGTGGTTTTCCCCAAAGTGAGTGATCCAAGAGTGCAAGTCTCTCTAGAGATCTCGACTTCTATCACTTCCACCTTATTATGTTCATCAGAAGTGACACACTAAATCTAGCTCACAGTCAATGGGAGGAGAATTAAACTTCAGTTTCT
Source organism: Cebus imitator (assembly GCF_001604975.1). NCBI lineage: Eukaryota > Metazoa > Chordata > Mammalia > Primates > Cebidae > Cebus > Cebus imitator. The sequence goes on from NW_016107363.1 coordinate 3,349,275, forward strand.
GAGAAAAGATTTTGGGGACATATTTTTAAATGACTGTTACCTTCTAACCTCTTCCAAGATAAGAAGAAATCTGGTCTTTGGGAGAACTTGGGTTAATTAACTATAAACCCAGAACCTAGAAGGTAAGTCAAATCTTGGTTTGTATTTGTTAGTGTGCTAACCAGAGCTAGTCAATAGGCTAGCTACACCGACGTGTATGATGATAAGGAAAGAAAAGAATACTTGATGAGGCATTAAGCCTGGTGCTTACTACAATTTAAATTATTAATATCTGAAAAGAAAAAGTAAGGGTTTCGGTGGTGGTAGTGTTTCTTGACAGGTAAGTATTTGTAAACCAAAATCATTATTCTCTTTGCCACAATCACATTTCAACACCAGCTAGTAGGTTCTGGCTTTTTTTTTTTTTTTTTTTTTTTTTT
>NW_016107363.1:3349723-3368243 GCF_001604975.1 Cebus imitator
AGTACAATGGCACGATCTCAGCTCACCGCAACTTCTGCCTCCTGGGTTCAAGCGATTCTCCTAGCTCAGTCTCCCAAGTAGCTGGGATTACAAGCGTGCGACACCACGGCTGGCTAATTTTGTATTTTTAGTAGAGATGAGGTTTCTCCATGTTGGTCAGGCTGGTCCTGAACTCTCAACCTCAGGTGATCCACCCACCTCAGGTATAATCTGAAATTACTGGGATTATAGGCGTGGGCTACTATGCCCGGCTGTTGCTAGCATTTTATGTGTATAGGGCTGAGTTCGTTATGTAAGAATGCTAATATCTACACACAAATCGGTATCTCCTTTTTACTCACTACAAAGAAAAGAGAAATGATTAAGAAACAAACAAAGCTCTTTATCCAAGGTAAAAATAAAAGGAATAGGACTTAAAAACAAAAATAAAATAAATTTGTTCTTTAATTTCTAGTGTTTTTTGGTATTTGTAGCATGATAAAATGTCTCAGCTTAGGTAGAGTCATTTACCAAAAATGCTATAATTCTAAAAAATATTCAGTTGCATAAATGCTTTACATATTCTAAACTGCCTAGGAAGCCAGAAAAATATGATATACACAGCATAAAAAAGGGCATATAGACACTAAAGGAGAAATAAGATATTCACCACAGTCAGGGTTTGCTACTCCTCCACTCGGAAATCACCTCTCACTTAAAAATTTTAAAAAGGAAACTTTTATAAAAATAGTAAGATGATGAGTAATCTCAGCAATCTTTAAGGCCAACCACCTATTTTTTTTTAAATAGTCTTGAACTCCTGACCTCAGGTGATCAGCCCACTTCGGCCTCCCAAAGTGCTGGGATTACAAGCATGAGCCATCAAACCCAGCCAGTTTTTTAAAATATCCAAATGTCATTATCATTGTCAGCATGTGGACACTGTGTTATACTGAACCAGGTGCTGCTCTAGAAGCTTCCTCTGAAATGGCCCTTTAACCCTGATACCAACACCATGAGATATCGTCCTTGTTTTCACCAATGAGAAACTGAGGCTTAGGGAAGTTAAATGCATTTATCACTTGCTAATGATGTGAACAGAGGCAAGAGGGGGCTCAAACCCAGACAGTCCAGCCTCAGCATCCACACTCTTGACCAGTATTCTATTCTCTTGTTCGGAGAGGGCTTTGGGTGACTTTGGGTTCAAAGTTTACCTCCTCGTTAAAAAAGAAGTTTAACAACAATGTAATACTTCTGTACTGCCTTTAGAAGTCACAAGAAGCTGCCACCTGCATTGAATCCCCCAGAACAATTCTGTCAGGCAGGTAAACATTCATCTCCTTAGTGTCTCCATAATTTCATGCTTTCTCATGCAGTATGCTCAAAGTTTCCACCATATCCACATGCTCCCTGAAAAACTCAGTTTCCCTTATTTTAAAAAAAAATGCATTCATTTCTTCTAATTAAATTTGTTTTTAGAGGAAACTGTATATCACATCCAGGAATTTATTTATTTATTTATTATTTTTTGAGACGGAGTTTTGCTCTTGTTGCCCAGGCTGGAGTGCAATGACGTGATCTTAGCTTACCGCAACCTCCGCCTCCCGGGTTCAAGTGATCCTCTTGCCTCAGGCTCCCGAGTAGCTGGCATTACAGGCATGAGCCACCATGCCTGGCTAGTTTTGAATTTTTTTTTTTAGTACATATGGGGTTTCTCCATGTAAGTCAGGCTGGTCTCAAACTCCCAACTTCAGGTGATCCACCCACCTCAGCCTCCCACAGTGCAGGGATTACAGGCATGAGCCACCACACCTGGCCTCAACCAGGAATTTTAAAACTGGTATGATTTGGTTTAGGTAAATAGGTTACCAAAAGTAATAATCAATGTATCCTGACACTTTCCCACTGCGCCTAGACATGACTTCAGAATCCTTCTCCACACAATGTTCTAAGCAGTCTCTACCCATTAATCATCAATGACATTCAAAATGCAATCTACTGGTATGCCACATGGAATCTGATACACTCTTCAGACAAAGAAGAAACATGACACTCAAAGGTTAACAATAAAGTGTTTATCTTCCTAAGATTTTTGTTTGGTAAATGAACACTCAAAATCAGGACCCAGACCCCTACCTTCTCTTCTGACCCTCCTTCCTGCTACATCCCACTGTCTGGACAAATCTGCAAAGGCTTTTTCACTTTTAAGAGGCGTACACAGCCTCATCAAACTATCTTCTTCTCCAATGAGGCAGAATGTAGTCCATCAAGAGCTCCCGAAAATTGAACAAGAAAATCCTCAACTGAGCAGCACTGTTTGGACTTGCACTATCAGCGCCTTTGTTGATGAAAGAAAACATACATTGTATATGCCTATATGAAGCCCTGAGAACATCTATGCAGGCTGACAGCTTTGGAGCTATAAGAATAAAACCATCAGCATCCTGTCTGATGTTCATCAGGCCATGGCAAAAGACCCTTAAAAGCAGGGATTAGCAAAGGCTTTTGGGCTGGAGGGTCTCTAAGGTGTGTCTGCTAGGTCTTGGGCACTGTCCAAAAAGGGGAACAGGGAATAGGGTCAGAGGCAGGAGAGAAAACAGCAGAGCTCATGCTCCTAGGTAGAAAGCTATCAGCAAAAAAATTCCAAAGATGTCCTTCAAAGCAAGCCATGAAAACCAATGCTACATTCCTGATCTGAACGCAGATTCAGAAGTGAGTTTCCAAGGGCATAGTGGCCAGATCTATAATGTATCCAATTTTTGCAGGCATGTACTATGTTTCTACTTGAAGACAGTCTTTTTCTAGCTTTGGCCAAAAATGGGCCTGGGAGCATTAGATCATGGCCATGAGTGTCCAGCAAATTTATCCTTTCATTCTATAAATACTTCACCTAGTAGGCGCTGGGTGCTGAGACAGAGCAGTGAACAAGACTAATCAAATCCCTGACTCACAAGGAACGTGTATCCTAGCTGGGAAAATAAACAACAAAACAAACATACCCTTATCTCAGGAATAAATGACAGAAAGAAAACAAGACTTGAAAATAAAAGTGTGATATGGATGAGGTGGGGAGAATAAAAACCAGGGAACTAAGTTAGACATTAGATTCCTATTTTAAAGACAGAAAAAGAAGCTCAAAGTATTATCTAACTTTCTCAAGGTCACAAAAAATAGTTGAGGGCAAAGTTTGTATTTGAATCTGTAGCTACCTGGCTGTGGGACCAACCAAGCTCTCCGTTGTGACTGCACATTGCCTCCTCAAACCTTGTACCTGAGGTCCTGAGACCTCACCTACCCACTGTCTTAGACATCGTCTCATCGGGGACACCTGAATCATAATATCCGGCTGCAGTGAATCCACAGGCACTGGTGCCTGCTTGGATCAGGCCAGGACATTCCTATTCTAGCAGCTTTTGCAACCCGATACAAGCTGACCAAACTGCCAAATACGTGTCAGAAGAATGACCTGATTCGAGATGAACAGTGCATGCAGATTCAATTCCAAATCTGGAAAGTCCTTCCCATCTCATCCCATGGCCTAGAGCTCTCAGATCTCCTAAACATTTTCATGGAGTGTGTCTGTCCACAGGGTAGGCGCCCATTGTGTAGGGAAGCACCATAAACGCTGTCCACATGCACACTCTTGGCACCCACAGCAGCACAACCAGGGTCACACTGCCACAGCTGCTTAGCAGCCTTCTGTTTGACAAGCAAGGTACAAAGCATCTTCCCCACTGATGCCTGCTCTCAATCAATGTAAGGACAAAGGGCACCAGCTTCCGCAGCACTCTCAGCAGTCACGGGAACATCACTTTTTAAGGGTGGGAACTCTAAATGCTCAATTGTAAATAACTGCTTTAAAGCCTCCTGATTCTTTCATTTATAATCAATTGATTTCAGTTTCAGCAAAGAAAGGTGGAGGCATGAGGGAAGGCACATACAGGAGACAGTAGGGCACAATGAATCCCAAGAAAACAAATCAAAAGCATCGTCAGGAATTTAGCCACAAGCACGTGCCAGAGTTGAGAACACCTAGTGGGACTACAGGCACTCACCACCATGCCCAGCTTTAAAAAAATTTAAAAATAAGCTTATTTTTAAATTTTATTTTGTGTAGAGATGGGGGTTCTTCCTATGTTGACCAAGCTAGTTTCAAACTCCTGGCCTCAAAATGGGGCACCTTGGCATTTGGGAGAACAGCAGAAGCAGGAAGGTCTCTCTGGTCATCTCTCAACCCTTCCTCCCTGAAACTGGTTACAAAACCTAACTGACCTTCCCTGAAAGTTTGTTATAGTCAGACCCTCATTCCAGAGGTGTCCTCCCTCTCCCCAGAGCATCCTCAACTCTGAAGATACAGAGACACCAACAAGAAATTGAACAAAACAGGCCTTGTTGTGTTTCCCGACCCCCACGGTAGACAATAATACCCCTTTGTCCTCCAATCATACTTTGGCACCACTGTCCATAAAAATAGTTTTCCCCATTGCTTTGGGTCTTCATTTCTGAAAGCTCCTGTGTCACGTGAAATTTATATTCAGGGCCAGGTACGCTGGCTCATGCCTATAATCCCAGCACTTTGGGAGGCTGAGGCAGGCAGATTACCTGAGGTCAGGAATTCTAGACCAGCCTGGCCAACATGGTGAAAACCCATCTATTAAAAATACAAAAATTAGGGAGTGGTGGTGAGCACCTGCAATCCTAGCTGAGGCAGAATTGCTTGAACCCAAGAGACAGAGGTTGCAGTGAGCCGACACAGTGCCAGTGCTCTCCAGCCTGGGTAACAGAGTAAGACTCCATCTCAAAAGCAAAAACTTAGATTCAGTAAATGTGTTTGCTTTTCTCTTGTTAATCTGTTATGGAGGCCTCAGCCATGAACTTTTTGATGAGTAAGGGAATCTTTTCTCCCCTACACAGTTTCTAGAATATCAGCTCTGTGCAGGCAGGGATTTGTTCACCACTTTATCCTGGGTGCCTGAAACAAGGAGGTCTGGCATATAACTGGAAGTAAATATCTGGGGAATAAGTCAAAACATTTTTTACAGTGGCATCAAATTAAAAACAACTAAAGAATGTGAGTCCAGAAAGCAAAGAACAAGAAACAAAGGAAAGTATCTTCAATCTTTGCAGACTGTTGGACCTGACCCAGGCAACCTGTCTTCTAAAAAGTGAAATTGACATTCCAGAATCCCAAGAGACCCATCAAATGCAATCAGGTAAATGCACTGTTACAAGGCCGAACCAAGAATATACCTGGACAAGAAATTCCTAAAAGTTTGTTTTAAAAATAATGTTGCCAAAGGGGAATGATTGGCAGTGGTGCCCAGTAATTGGCATTGGTAACTCAGACTGTATCTCTTCTTTACTCTGGAAATCCGCTCATCACAAGAGTATTCCTTTAAAATGCATTCCTAGTTAGGGCTTATTTTATGACACTGTCAGTTTTTAACTATTCACATGTAAATTGGGGGCTGTAGAAGCATTTCCTCTCTAGCTCTGCTAATCCCTGAAAGGCCACTTCTGTGTCACCTCACCTTCTGCATCAAATGAGGGATGCTCACACACTCAAGAGGGAAAGAAGCCCTTTCTTGTTTTTCTTGTATTTTTTTAAGAGACTGGGTCTGACTCTGTTGCTCAGGCTGGAGTACAATGGTGCAATCATCGCTCATTGCAGCCTCAAACTTCTGGGCTCAACTGATCCTCCCTCCTCAGCCTCCTGAGAAGTGCGACTACAGGAGCTCACCAGTATGCCCAGGTTATTTTTTCATTTTATTTTCTGTAGAGATATGGGGAGAGGGTCTTGCTATATTGCCCAAGTTGGTATCAAACTCCTGGCCTCAAGCAATCCTCCCACCTCAGCTTCACATAAAGTGCTAGGATTACAGGTATGAACCACTGAGTCTGGCCCCTGATTCTTTTATGAAAGAAATTACATTTACACTTAAAAGTTAAGCATGCCAGGCACAGTTTGACAATTGGTTGGCCAAGTCGGGAGAATGGCTTGAGACCAGGAGTTCAAGACCAGCCTGGGCAACATAGGGAGATCCTGTATCTACAAAAAAAATTAATATTAGCCAGGCACGGTGGTCCATGCCTGTTGTCCTGGCTACAGGGGAGGCTGAGGCAAGAGGACCACTTGAGTCCTGGAGTTCGAGGCTGTGGTGAGCCATGATCGTACCACCACACTCCAGCCTGGGCAACAAAGTGAGATCTTGTTTCTAAAAACATAAATAGTAAAATAGCCAAAATGTGCAACCATCCCTTAGCACAAGTAACCTGAAGATACATATCTTCAAGAAAAATAACTGAGTATAACTGCCACTCCTTCTTGACTGAGATATATCAATTATAATAATCATTTGGTCCATCTTTCTAAATACCTACTATGTGCCAGGCACTGTTCTGGGACCATATGACACAAGAATAAATAAAACTTGATAACATTCCTTGAAGATCTTACCTCAATCTACAGGAGAAATGAATATCATGAACAGGTCAACAAATAGGGGTAAAAAATGTTAACTCGCAAATATGGTTAAATGCTGGGAAGACAATAATCAGTGATGAAATAAGGACAAAGAAGAGAGAGGAGATCGTATCTATTTCCTGTCACTGAGAGGCAGCGTTGTGCCCTTATACAATTCTGGACGACCTGGCAGGGGCCTCAGCAACTCGACTGTTGCTAGCCACCAGGGTTCCTGCCCCACACCTCGGTAAGCTGGTAAGAAAGTGCAAGTAAGACTTCCTTTGTCAGCAGCATGGAAGATCAACCCATGAAGCCCTGGACTGCATACAAGAAATCAGGATAGAATGATATTATAGTCCGAGTGTGCTGGCTCGACTGTAATCCCACCACTTTGGGAGGCCGAGGTGGGAGTACTGCCTGAGCTCAGGAGTTTCAGACCAGCATGAACAACATGGTGAAACCTCATTTCTACTAAAAATACAAAAATTAGCTTAGCGTGGTGGCGCACGCCTGTAGTCCCAGCTGCTGGGGAGGCTGAGGCACGAGAATTACTTGAGCCTGGGAGGCAGAGGTTACAATCAGCTGAGATTGCACCACTGTATCCAGCCTGGGCGACAGAGTGAGACCCTGTCACACACACAAAAAAGAGTATTATAAATATACATTCACCTAACAACAGAGCGTCAAAGCGGCCAGGTGCGGTGGCTCATGACTGTAATCCCAGCACTCTGGGAGGCTGAGGCAGGCGGATCACGAGGTCAGGAGATCGAGACCATCCTGGCTAACACGGTGAAACCCAGTCTCTACTAAAAATACAAAAAAAAAAAAAAAAAATAGCCAGGGGTGGTGGTGCCCACCTGTAGTCCAGCTACTCGGGAGGCTGAGGCAGCAGAATTGTTTGAACCCGAGAGGTGGAGGTTGCAGTGAGCCAAAATCAGGCCACTGGGCGACAGAGCGAGACTCCGTCTCAAAAAAAAAAAAAAAAAATAGAGCCTCAAAGCATATAAAGCAAAAACTAACAAAATTCCACCTATGTCTCCTAAATATGCTATGGAGACTTGAGAACGCATATCAATTATCTAGCATATGGATGCGGGGGGCGGGGTGTTGGTTAAAGAACAAGAGCAGCCCCATTCTCTTGAATGACTCCCACATCCCAGACTCCATGGTAAATGCTATTCACAAGTATGATTCATTTCTCACCACAACACTGTAAGGCACAAGACTAAACTGAGGTCTGGTAATTTGCCAAGGTCGAAGTGCCTAGGAAGGGCATGTACCTCAAGTTCCCTCTATGCCTTCAGGTGTGGCACTGGGCTTCCCCTGGAGCCATCCATGAGAAACAGGACAAGAAAGACACCTAACAGATTACATACCTTAATTAGCCTTACATGTTCCCTTACAGCTCCCCCCGCTCAACAACCCGCACACATGCTGTTTCCTAGTAGATTCTGACTCATGCTGATATCACTAGATAACTGGGAACAGTTTGGGCCAAGGTTAATTCTAATCTCACAGGCAGGCAGATTCTAGAGATTCCCTTTCAGAGAGGCTAGCCCCGTATACAGGAAGAGGTTGCCCTGCTGAGCAAAGAAAGTTGAAAGGATAAAGGACAACACATATGAGAAAATGGCAGGGCATGACAAATCCCAACAAAACAAAGCCATGCAATGATTTAGCTACACATATGCAGCTGGACTATTTAAGACCCATGAGGGGAGGGATTGGCCCCAATCATGGTTCTATCCAAGGTACCTGAAACAGGAGTGCCTGGCACATAATCTCATGTATATAAACACGTTAGGAACTAAAAGCATTATTTAGAACACAAGAAAAAGAAAACAAAATGTCCAACATTAAAATGACAGAGAAGTAGACACTGGTCCATTTGTTGAGGATCACTATTGCAGCTGCTAAAAATGACAAGGACTAGGGGACAAATACACCGCTCATTAGGAACCATGCTGAATAAAAAAAGGGAATTTAAAGAAATGGGGAAATGTTCACAATGTAAGATGAAAAAGTAGACTGCACAACATCAGTCACAGACAGGGTGTCTTGACTATCCCTGGATGTACAATGCGTCTTTCCTATGCGTAATATGTATAGGAAAAAAAGTATCAGGATGTAGATGTAGTGACATCAAGTCACATTCATCTCTAGATTATGAGATGATTTTTTTTTTTTTTTTTTGAGATGGAGTCTCACTCTGTTGCCCAGGCTGGAGTGCAACCTCTAACTCCCAGGTTCAAGTGATTCTCCTGCTTCGGTCTCCCAAGTAGCTGAGACAACGGGCATGTGCCACCACGTCCAGCTAATTTTTCTATTTTTAGTAGAGACAAGGTTTCACCATGTTGGCCAGGATGGTCTCGATCTCTTGACCTCGTGACCTGCCAGCCTCGGCCTCCCAAAGGGCTGGGATTTACAGGAGTGATCCCAGGCGAGATGATTTTTTAAATTGTCTTTTTCTTCTTATAAGCACTTTTACAAAAATTACTTTTCCCTTATCTTATATGCACTTATAAAATGTTCTACAATGAATACAAATTTGTGGTTTGACATAATTTCTAACCCCATGATAGCTGGTGGTTGTAGTGTAAATCTCCACTCCATAGCACTCTGATAGGAAGATTCTGCAGCTGCACAACAGGCTTCTGACCCTTCATCCAGTGACAAATAGCTGGCAGTTACATTAGAAGAATGGTTCTCTATTAGGGGAGAATCCCCCACCTACCGGTATCTAGTGAGCAGAGCCCAGGGGTACTACTGGCATACCACCACACATCCTACAATGCACAGAAGAGCTCCAGCAATGTGGAATTCTCGTGCCCCAAAACACCACTAGCGCTAAGGCTGAGAATCCCTGTTTAGAAGTATTAGAATGAACATCATACGCTGCTATAAAGTGAGAAGCCTGAGATGTATCTCAAATATAAGTAAGAGAAGAAACATTAGCAATACTTAAAATATATACAACTAGAGGAACAATGTTCTAGAAGGGCAGAGAAGGGGAACATTTGTTCCACTGAATATCCTTTAACCCCTGCACAGTCCATGGCCCAAAGTAAGAGCTCAGCAAGTGTACTGTCTCTCAGGAAACACAGATTGCACCATAGAGGACATTCTAGTTTCAGACTCAGGCAGAGGTAGACTTGAAGATCAGCCCTGCCAATGGCTAACACACTCCGCATCTGCAGAATGAGGGACACAGTGCTATTTATTTTATTTTATTATTTTTTTTTAGTATTTTTTGAGATGGAGTCTCTCTCTGTATAGCCCAGGCTGGAATGCAGGGGTGCGATCTCTGCTCACTACAACTTCAGCCTCCGGGGTTCAAGTGATTCTCCTGCGAGTAACCGGGACTACAGGTATGAGTCACCATGCCTGGCTGAGTTTTGTATTTTTAGTAGAGATGGGGTTTCACCAGGTGGACCAGGCTGATCTCAAACTCCTGACTTCAAGTCATCCACCTGCTTCAGCCTCCCAAAGTGCTGGGATGACAGGTGTGAGCCATCATACCTGGTTATTTGATTCTTATATGACTTACATGGATCAATATATATAAAGCTTCTGACACTCTCCAAGATACATCAGAAGTGCAGTATTCACTAGTGGCCTACAAATTAACACCCAGTGTTAATGCCAGTGAATCCAGGTTAATTCCCACATGGACCCATCATCATCGTCTAAAGAAATCTGTATCTCACAAACTAAGACCAGTCTTCTGGCCTCATCAGGCCCGTGCAGGATAAACTACCACTAATCCAATGGTAACTGTGTGAGCATATCAATCGGTGGCTGCTATCACCAGTATTTTCTTGTGAAACTTCTAAAAAAAAAAAAGATTATTAACAATGGGACAAAATGTAAATGACTTTTTTTAAGTAGAGATCCAAAGGGGGTAAGATTACCTCTGCTGAGACCGAAATCAACACACAAGAACTTAATCAACTAAACCCTACCAAGATACCAGATGGTCTCTTAAGTATTTTGGGATTTTTATCTTACAGCCAACACACCCATCTGGTAGTATATAGAAATTATGTTATTCCTTAAAAAAAAAAAAGAGAGAGAGAAAGAGAGTGTCCAAATACACCGTGTAATTGAGGTTGATGAATAGGGTTCTAAAAGTATAGGCAATGAGCAAAGAAATATAAACATACACACAGATAAATCTGTAATTTATTGGAGGCATTAGAGTCAGCAGAGTCATATAAAGTTTTTACTAGACAACTCCACAGGAAAAAATATAGGTTCAAATTGCTGAATCATTGTTCAGATGTGAATAGGATTCCTAAAACTTTTATTGGTAGTAAAAATTAGTTTACAACATAAAGTAAAAAAGAAAAGCACGCTATAAAGCGAAACAGTGGTAAAAAGACCCTCAAATGCACATATTTCACCAAAAACCTCATTTGCAAATCAAGAGTTCAACAATTATAAGGGTTTGAAATGATTACACTTAAAATGAAAATGATCACACTAATAAATTTTAGGATAAAACTTGACTGTGTGTTTGATGAGGAAATGTTTATTTGATTAAATTTTCACACTAGTGTCAGGAAACATTTATTCCTTGGAAAAAAAGCACTGCTGGTTGGAAACAAACGGGCTCAAACACAAAACTTCTCTCTTAGTTATCACACACATCTACGGTCTTCCTTGTGAAAACCGCAGGCACATCCAATGGTTCGATAACTATTGCATCCTAATAAAATCAGGTGCCAAATTTCCCTTCTCCTGGCCAGGGCTCAATCTCTCATGAGCTCTTTTTTGGCTGCTTCTCAGCAGTTTTGTGCAGAACTTGCCACTGTGTTCTTTGAACACGAGTCTCATTCCACAAAAATCTTGTATTACACATTCCCACTGGTGTTCCTGGGTGAGTGGTCATGGTCAATTCAGTAATACCTCGCTGACATTCAGCATTTTGAGGATTACGGTACATGAAGCCTCCACCCTTGACTTCCTTGATTTGGTTTTGTAACCCTTATGTATTAAAAGATCAATTCTCAGCAGCCATGTACAGCTCTGGTTTTCACAGATTCAACAGGTATCAGTGGGGAGGTGGGGGTGAGGTGGGGGGGGGGGCAGGGAAGTACCAGGCATTTTAATCCCTGGTGCTTATGGGTTTTATTTTTCCTTCTGGGAAGAAAAGACGGGAGAATTAAGGACAAGGATAAATTGAGAGAAACCAGAGATTCCCCTTGTTAAGTTCAGTAGTAAAAGTCCGTGCCATGTTTATTAGGACCTTCAGGCTACCATTTGTAAAAGGTGTTCTTCACCGTCTGCTTTTGATGAGCAGATCATAGCAAACCTGTTGAAATAGTGAGTTCAGGGACATAAAAGCAGGGTTCAAACCCCAAATCAAGGTTCTACCAATTTCAAGCCCTGACATCAGCCACATGATCTTCAGCAAGTAACTAAAATTTTAAGTGTCAGTCTGTGTATCTATACAATAGGACAACCTATTTCTAAGAGGAGCCAGTAAATTAATATAAGCGAAGCGCCTTGCACTATACTGAACACAATAAATCCTAGCTGTTATATTACTCTGAGTGAGCCCTGAAGTGACTGGAACCCTACATATGTCGCCTCCAAAATGTAGCTGTTGTCAGTGTGGTAGTATTAAAAGGTGGGATGTTTATGAGGAAATTAGGCCATGAGGGCTCCTCCCTAGTTAATGATGTTAACACTCTTTTATAAAAGAGTCTTCAGATGGCATTTGGGTCCCTTGTCCTTCCACCCTCTGCATGAGAGGACACAGTATATCTGCCTTACAGAGGAGGCACCAATAAAGGTGCCGTCTTGGAAACAGAGAAAAACCCTCACCAGACAGCCAAACCTTCTGACACCAAAATCTTGGACTTCCCAGTCTCTAGAACTGAGAGAAATAATTTTCTATTGTTTATAAATTACCCAAGCCAGGCACAGTGGCTCATGCCTGTAATCCTAAGTATTTTGGGAGGCATTCTTTATTTTTCATGTAAATAAATAATTGCTTCAACAAAGATCAGAATCTTTAAATTGGAGATTCCCTCACCAGCACCCCCAACCATCATTCCTTTACTTATTTGGAGTTTGAAATATACCAGGAGCACATGAAAACATTCTCTTGGGAAACATTCAAGCAATATGCCATTATTCTTCCAGTACAAGGTAATAGAACCTAACAGGAAAATGTCTGCCCCCTCTCTTTGAGTGTATTACAGATGGCAGCCAAATGAGGGTGTGTTCTGCAGCAGAAAGCCTGGGAGAGGCAGGCATTAGATGTTCCCTTGATGCACCGGCCTGGGGTCGCCCCCCTCAAACACCCTGCATTTAGCTGCCAACAAAAATGAAATGCCTTTGTCTCAGCACAGAGGAACTGAGGTATTTCAAGATGTGTAAATTCCAGAAGGAACCCTCTCTTTTGCTGTCCAGTTTTCATTTCCCCTCGGGTGAACATGTGTACCCTGATAGGGGCAGGCTAAGTGTCTTCCACCTGGATCCTTGGTGCCTATGTGTGAAACACAGGCAGGCATTCAAGGAAGGAAAGAACGGGGTCCTGGAGGGATGCCAGGGAATCCGCAGCAGTTAGGTGCTGCTAAATCCAGCTAAGATGCAGTTATGAGACCTTATGAATGAAACAAGGATTGCCTGGGTAACAAATGTACAACTGTGCTAACAAATCTGCAAATATGTTACTTTAATCTCAGAGTGTCTTTATCCCCAGGGTGGTCCACAACACACTGCAGTACTTCCTTTACTAATTTCACTGTTAGGCTATTCTCAGGTGACAACACATAGCACCGGTTTAATCAAACACGAACCCCCTCCTTATCATGAAGTTGCAGCATGTCTTGGGCTTCAGGCATCTCAAAAGCAAAACAGAAATAAAACCCAAGATGGCAGAGGATTCATGGACTGGTACAAGGGAGGTGTACTCAATAGGTGGGCAAGCTATCATGAGCCTCACAGGCCACAGCCACAATCAGGATACTTTGTAAGGGGACATCTCAAGGCATCAAGGGCATCAAACATTCAGTGATGTTTCAGAAAAGCAGCACCAGCTCCAAGGTCAGAGTTTGAATGGCTAGCTCTTAATGATCTGGATGAACCTGCACAATGACAGGATCATCCAGCTCATTAACTGTACACACTATGTGACTCAGTTTCCTTCTCTAGAGAAACAATGGTATTGACCCTCCTTTGGGGAGCTGTTATGAGGCTTAAATTAGGCAGTATGTATATGGTGCTTAGTATAATATGTGACATATAAGAAAACTGCAATTCCTGTTTTGTTTAAAAATTAATCCAGATAATGGAGTGAAAGAGAGTAAAATGAAAGATAGCTGTTCAAACGTTGCCAATTCCAGTGGTCACATGCCTAGTAAAGGAGAATAGTCTGGCAGTTTCCCATAAAACAAAATATGTACTTACTATCTGACCCAGCAATTGCACCCTTGAGCATTTATCTCAGAGAAATGAAAACTTAGGTTCAACAAAAACCATGTACACAAATGTTCATAAGCAGTTTTATTTGCAATAACCCCAAACTAGGAAAAGCCCAGATGTCCTTCAACAGATGAATGCATAAACAAACCGCCACATCCCTACCATGGAATACTGCTGAGCAATAAAAAGGAACAAACAATATGGATGGGTCTGGGGAGTTACAATGAGCAAAGAAAGCCAGCACCAAAAGGTTATATGCTGTATGATTTCCTTTACGTAACACTGCAGAAATAACCATGGGTTAGTAATTGGTGTTAGGGATGTGGGGGTGGCCATCAAGGGGTAGTATATGAGATCACCGCAGTGACAGAACTGTCCTGTATCTAGACTGTGACGGTGGTCACACAAATCTACACATACAACAAAAGTGCAAAAAACTATACATACGCATACACACCACAAACACCAAGTAAGTATGAATGAGTGTATGTAAAACTGTGGAAATCCGAATTAAAGTCTGTGAACTGATAATGTCAATTTATTGGTTTTGATATTACACTGTAGTTATATAGAATGTATCACTCGGGGAGGCTGGGTAAAGGGTACAAAGAACTCCTCTAGGGGAAGAAGGTTTTGAATGGAATCATTTCTAGATGTGTAATTTCAGAAGAGTTTTGGACAGACGATGTAGTTTGATTAAGAATTAGATATCTGGCCAGGAGTGGTGGCTTATGCCTACAATCCCAGCACTTTGGTAGGTCAAGACGGGTGTATCACTTGAGCTCAGGAGTTCAAGACCAGCCTGGACAACATGGCAAAACCTCATCTCGACCAAAAATACACAAAATTTGCCAAGCGTGGTGGTATGGTGGACGTGTGGTCCCAGTTACTTGGGAGGCTGAGGTGGGAGGATTGCTCGAGTTCAAGAGGTGGACTTTGCAGTGAGCCAAGATTGCGCCACTGCACTCCAGCCTGGGTGACAAAGTGAGATCCCATCTTAAAAAAAAAAAAAAAAATCTACTGCAGAGAATAAAAATGAGCCATATTTTATCCAAAAGAGCTACTCTTTCTGAATGGAGCAGCCCTTATTTGTGTCTGTATAAAGCAGGGAAGATTTTATGGTCTCTGCCCATAGTTAAGTTAGACCATGAAGTCTGGAAGTAGGAATGAATTCCCTAGTGGCAAGAAAAATAAACCTGAGCTAAGAAACAGAATTTACTGAAAGTATTGGGTAGCTCAGCTCCCAGGATCACTAGTTAGGTGAGATCAGGTATTGGAAAACTACATTCAAATCAGGCAACTGCCTGTTCTTGTGCATAAAATTTTGCTGGAACATGGCCACACTCATTTGTTCACATATTGTCTGTGGCTGCTTTCACAATACCACAGCAGAGACAAATAATTCTGACAAAGATTGCACGGTCCATAGGGCCTAAAGCATCTACTATCACGCCCTTTACAGAAAAAATTTGCCAACCACTGGGCTATATAATGGAGCTCAGGAACTAGCCCCGTGAAAGCAATGTAGCTTATCCACCACCACTGCTATTCTTGTCAACAAGATATTACAGCAACTGCCAAAATGTCTTTTCTTCTGTCTCTGTGTTTGCAAAACTAGCAGCAGACCCAGTCTGGGACAGATGCATGTGATTGGTGGAGCCCGGGTCACATGCCCACATACTAGCTGCAAGGGAGGCTGGAAACCTGAACCTCAAGCAGACTCTGCATCCCACCAGTACTCATATTATCAGGTACAGCCAAAACCCAGGAAGGGGTTTCAGACAGTAGGTAGGCAAACACACAGCATAGAAAAGGAATGTGGGGTGTGGACAAAGCTATTAACCACAACCCAACTGGGAGAGCTTTTACTTTCTGCGGCAAAAGGCAAACACTAGGTTTTTTGCCAGTTTGACCAGTAACAAACAGGTGTTAATCGCTGTCAATATTTGCTAAGCATGGGCTTCTATTTGTTTACTTTCATCTTCAGTTTTCCCCTGTACCTTTTATAGCATATTTTTATCCCTGGGTTGGAAATGCTTAGATTTCTTAAATGTTCTTATTATGGGAGAAAAAAAAGCAACATCTAAGATCAGAAGCCTCTTCAATTGTGTGCATTTGTGAAGCTAAGTTTAAAAGACAAAACCAACCAGGCAGCTCTAATGTACTAACAACTTTCCAGCAGCAAATGGGTTATGTCGACCATAAGGCAACACCTTCTTTCCTTGTTGGATTTGACTAAAGTTTATAAGCAACTAGAGATAGAAAGGGGAGGGTACAGTCTTTCAAAGATTATCTCATTAACACCTTTCTTTTAAATTTAACAGGATTCTATAAATCTTAGATACCATGGATCACATTCCTGGCATCCTAACCTGGTATCCAGGATTTCTAACTCAATTATTTCTTCCAGTCAGCAAAAGCCAAACAAGTGCTATTTGGGATAGAGATGGAACAAAGGAGGGGCAGCGGGGGTGTGTGCACAAATACGAGATGTGTTATCTTTAGTGATGGAGCTCAGTCTTGCAAGACCCGAGTTCAAAGCCCTTCAAAACCAGGTATCTCCCAAGATATACCAAAAACCCACTGGCCTTTAGAATCACTTCTGAATTGCCTTGAGCAGCTTTAAATTCTCCCCTAGGATTAATCTTAGTTCACTTAGCTCTTCCATCTTCCCAGAGATGAAACACTATGATCACATACAGGCCACCCCCTCTTTGGAAAACAGTACGTGGAATTCTTACTTATAGGAAGTCACGTCAGTTTCACAGTAAGTTTTCACAAGGCATAAGAAAATGAAATGAAGACTTGTGAGAAGTGATATTCAAAACCTAAAGCTCCAAAGTTAACTTCGGCACATCTGCCAAAAATGATTTTCCAAAGTTGAAAAGACAGAGGCCTGACACAGTAGGTGACACTTCTTTATCAGCTCCAAGAACTCCAGGGCACATAATTAGCACCCAATTAGTTATTAATAACTTAATATTCACACATCTGCTGAAACTCGGTAGGTGCACTGTATAATTTAAATGTGATCATGATCGTCTTTGTTAGGGTAGGTGCTATGTACATAATGGATTTGGTTCCACAGAGCAGGAAGCCGGAAAAACTTGGAAGCCTCATCTGCTCCTTTCTACAGGGTACAAATGGTCAACTCAGATTGAAAAGGATATCCTAGTTCATCTATAAGAATCCTATTAAATATTATATATATCAACAAACGGACCATTCAGTAAGCATTGCTGAATGTCTTCTATATGCATTCACTGTGTTAGCGGGGTAATTTTTTTTTTTTTTTTGAGTCCGAGTCTCACTCTATCACCCAGACTGGTGTGCAGTGGCGAAATTTTGGCTCACTGCCACCTCCGCCTCCTTGGTTCAGGCATTCTCCTGCCTCAGCCTCCTTGAAGACCTGGAATTACAGGCACGCGCCACCATGCCCAGGGAATTTTTCTATTTTTACTGGAGATGGGGGGTTGCACCTTGTTGGCCAGGCTGGTCTCGAACTCCTAACCCCAAATGATTCACCACCTCAGTCTCCCAAAATGCTGGGAAATACAGGCATGAGCCACCTCGCCTGGCCTTGAGCGAATGCTTTAACATACTTCAAATAAAGCCAGGATAGCAATAAAAATGTATAAAGCCACTATTACATACCTGATGCTGTTCCAATCATTTAAAAAATATGTATTAGTTCATTTATTATTTTATTTACTCCTCACACCCTGTGAGGTAGAGCCTAGTATTATCCACAATTTTACAAGTGGGGAAACTGAGGCACAAATTAATATAATTTGCCAAAGATGGCAAACCTAGGTGTGGCACAGCCAGGACTCAAACCCAGTTCTGGCTATACTACAGCCTTTGCTTTTAAACACACAGCTAAAGTTAACCTCTTTCCATTCAGGCCTTTAAAAACTCCGCCAGAGTGCATTTACACAAGCTAGAAAAAGGTCCTGATTATGTCAGTCAAGATTTGGTTGCAGTCTTACTCTCACCATGAATACCGTTATTCTAGACGAGCTATTTCATCTCTATATCATATTATGATTATTTTGAATGGGAGTCTTGCTCTGTCGCCAGGCTGGAGTGCAGTGACGCAATCTCAGCTCACTGCAACCTCTGCCTCCGGGATTGCATCATATTATTTTGTAAATGGAACTACTGCTTCTGTTTTCCATAGGTACAAAAACCCCTACCTACCCAACCGGCAAACCAAACATCTCATTCCATAATTAGTAAATTTCCCTCATCCACAGAGATAAGAAATGGATGGACTTGCGTGTGGAATTTGGAAACACAAACCACCCAGTCCACATCAGTCTTTCAGGGACCATCCAGTGTCACAACGCCAGGAAGAGGAAAAGAGAGTAACAGGATACAGACATGGGAGAGTGGAGCCCACCCTCTGATCACAAAAGACATGTTTCTATGCAGTACCTAAATAGCCCTAGCACCTGGCCACACCCAAGCGCCCAAACCAAAGCATTTAAAACAATGGTGACAGCACTTTATAAAAAAGGTCTTTTTCCAATCTTCTATCATGGAATATAAGCACTGAAGAATCATCTCTTTCCTAGTTTATTTTCAGTGTTTTTTTTTTTTTTGACAGGGTCTCTGAACATACCTTAAGTAATACACACATTG
>NW_016107363.1:3368445-3375991 GCF_001604975.1 Cebus imitator
GTGATCCACCAGCCTCCCAAAGTGCTGGAATTACAGGCATGAGCCACTGCGCCCAGCTATATTTTCAGTATTCTATACTTACAAGGTAAATGTCACCTTCATACAATAAAAAGTCAGAGCATAGGGGTAGGGATCTTTTTTCTTAGCTTTAAGAAAATGTTTACTATTCATTTTTATCTGCAGATGCTACCCAACCACACCTAAGTCATATGCAGAGCATCTTAATGTCAATCTCCAGTAGGAATACTGTTTCTTCTGAAGATGAAGGGAAGAAGAGACAGCTGTATGAACGTCTGTGAACATCTAGACAAGTTCAGGAAGCACAAAGAATACTGAAAATATGTGGCCTGGCTTCAGGAAGCTTACAGTTCTGGAGGGAAAAAGAAATTCTCTCAAAAGAATGTAACATTTCCTAAGCAAAGCACACAAGCAAAAGCTATCCAAAATGCGGGAAGGTAAATAATGTCTCAGCACCTCCAAGGAAATTTTTTTTTTTTTTTGTAGAGGCTCCTGCTATGCCACGTTGCTGAGGCTTGTCTCCAACTCCTGGCCTTCAACAATCCTCCTGCCTTCGCCTCCCAAAGCACTGGGATTACAAGCATTAGCCACAGCACCCAGCCAGGAATTTATTTTAAGGAAAGAAGGATATGTGAGAGATTTAGTTAGGAGGATTTTCATCACAGCACTCATTATAATATCCAAAATAGTAAGCACCAATTATTGTTACAATAAGGAAATAGATCAAATCAGGTATAGGCATATGCATTAAACATTTCTATACCACTGATTCTAAAGAGTATTTAATGGCTTAGGACAACACTCAAACAGTTCAACGAGAAAGGCAGATTATAAGAGTGCACAATAGTATTCATCTTCATTTTTAAAAAACTGATGTGCATATGTACACAAATATATTAAGGTACTCAAAGTAACTCAGATTTATTTTACTTATATTTATTACAATGAACACATGTGGCTTTTATATTAGCAAAACAATAAAAGCTTTTCTGGCAGTACCTTACCGTATCTCCTTTTTCATTTTCAATTATGGAAAATGTCCAAAAACATTAAGATAAACAGAATAAAGAAGTCCTACTCCCAGGGACTGGCCACCCAGCCTCACAGATTATAAGCACACGGCCAACCCTGTTTTTTGGCCACCCACATTCTCCCATATTATTTGAAAAAAATCTCAAGTATATCTTTCCATCCATAAATACTTAAGATAGGTGCTTTTAAAATAAAAACACAGTTATTATTGCACGTACAAAAATGTAACAACTCTTCTCTAATTTTGCCCCATTTCCAATCAAGGTTCAAATATCCGAATGTCCAGTTCTTACTAGTTAATTCATTTGAATTAGGATCTAAATAAGGTACATAAGAAGATCCGTTGGTATGTCTGTCTGTCTGTCTCTCTCTCTCTCTCTCTCTCTTTAAGAGATGGGGTCTTGCTATGTTGCCCAGGCTAGAATTGAACTTCTGTGCTCAAGTAATCTTCCCTTTTCAGCCTCCCAAGTAGCTGAGACTACAGACTTTGGTGGATATGTCTCAGATTCTTTCATCTGTAACTTTTCTATTCTATCACTTTTTCCTTTCTTGGAATTTATTTGTTAAAGAAAGCAGATTTTTGGTCAGTCTGGAACAGGCCGATGGTATCCCTAATAACATTGTTTATCATGTTTTCCTGTCCTCTGTAGTTCCCATAAATTGGTACTTGGAACAGATCAAGTCTATGTGTTTTTATAAGACTACTTCCTTGGAGGTAAAGTATTCTATGGTCAGGGTCAGACAACGGCTTATTGTTTCTGGAGGATATTAGCAAATGTTTCTCATGCCCAGATCCATCAATGCATTAATGAGCCGCAAAATGGCAATCCTCTATTTCCATCACTCCTTCAACCTCCCCTCATCTATGACTTGGTTACCCAGTATTAAAAGCTGCTCTTAATTTTAAAAATACAGACATACTACACACCCAAGCTTCTACTACATATAGTATGATCAGAAGCCACAACCAAATGCCTCATTTCAAAGTCAAATCCGGGTTCCAAGGGGTTCCCCAAAGAGTACAGACAGACAAACCCAAGTCAACGTCCATTCACTACAAAGGGCAGTAACGAGAACATGTGGAGTCTGCAGAGAACTCTGGCCCTCCTTTTACTCGGCAGTGCCAGAAGCAGACCTTTTCTGGGTATTATGGGTCCCGACAACGGCTCGTAGAACCAGATCACTCTACAATTGCTTTCCCAGAACCGTCTGAGGACACTAAGCCGCTCTCCAAATGCAAAGCAAGTATCTATCACCAGAACAGAAGACCTCTCGAGGCTGGCCAAGAAAGGTGCTCGCATACAGGCAGCAAAGCAGAGAAAATCACAAACTGTACATGAGAAACATACAATCAAGTCTGAACTCAACTGAATGACGGCTTTACAAATTGCAAGGCTGATGGCCCCAAGCAGAGAAAGGCACACACCACAGCCCAGGGTCAGTGCCCGTGGCTAGTGGGCAGCTCTGTGGCTGAGAAAAATGGCCGGAGGAGCCAATGTAATAACTTGGGGTCAGCACCAGGGCTTCTGCTTTGGTCCTTTGATTTTTATAAACTAACAATCCAGATGTGTGGGAAACACAAAAACAACTCTGCAGGTGAGCCCTGCAGTGGTCTTGCGGGCAACTGTACCAGGCTTCTCTCTGGGGCTTCCAGATGAGGAGGCTGGCCGTGCCCTCCATATTATCAACAAGGTCTCCTCAGAAGTCATTCATTAGCTAAATGTGCACCAGCCCACAGGAAAGGCACCCAGGCCATTAAATATAAATGCAAAACAAAATTAGACCCATCCATCCTAAACCTCAGCAAGCAAGGTTTACTTCCTGCTTTGTAATTTTTCTGAAAGGCACTGAAATGATAGCCCATGACCATGCTTCTGGGTCCACTCGTCCCAAATCAACCAAAGAAACTGATTTTTTTAAAATCAGATTTCATGAAGACATCTGCTGATACTCCTAAACCTGGATGAAGTTTCTATATATATAATGATGACCCATCTTTTAAACAGAACCACAAGCCCATCTATAGTGGGGCAAAACACAAAAGCCGATAAGCCTTAAATGAATTGGAAACATTTACCTAAATGAGAGTTCAGAACTAACTCCATGATTCTTCCTTAAAAACACATCAGTAGGCTGGGCGCGGTGGCTCACACCTGTAATCCCAGCACTTTGGGAGGCCGAGGCGGGTGGATCACCTGAGGTCGGAAGTTCAGGACCAGCCTGACCAACATGGAGAAACCCCATCTCTACTAAAAACACAAAATTAGACGGGCATGGTGGCATGTCCCTGTAATCCCAGCTACTTGGGAGTCTGAGGCAGGAGAATCCCTTGAACCCGGGAGGCAGAGATTGCAGTGAGCTGAGATTGCACCATTGCACTCCAACCTGGGTGACAATTGTGAAACTCAGTCTAAAAAAAAAAAAAATCAGTAAAATGGGTGGCATAGAAAGAAGGCAAGGAGAAATAAACATATGAAAACGTTTTCTCCCCCAGATTAATAAAAATAATTATTGTTTAACAAATTACCCACTAATACTGCAGTCCACAGGATAACCATGTGCTGGGCTTCTTGCCCTCCTGAGGTTTCCACTTTGTTCACCGAAAGAAACATCCCATAAGGGGCTTTCATCTGTTTCCATTCACTGCTGTATCCTCATAACCAAGAACAACGATCGATGGTGGGTATTTACAAATATTTCAGGGAGGGAGAGGGAGGAAATTTGGAGAAGAAGAGGAAGAAACGATGGAGGGGGAGGTAGGCATTTTATTCATTTCATTAGAACTAGGAGTATATCAGAGCTAACAGGCTACTCCAAGGAGATGATGCTCAGAATCAAGATTCAGATTCTTCTCTATAAATATGCCTCTAGTTGCATGTAATCAGAAAATAACCTGCCTGGCCATCCCCTAGCTGAGCTCAAAGAAATCTTCCCCTGATCTCCTCCCATCTCCACACCAAGTTCCTCAAATGCACCTCAGACAGCAAGGGGCACCATGCAATCCAACAGTTTCTCTTCTGATGGGCAAACCACCTTATCACTTAAAACACCAAGGGAAGAGAAAAGAAACTGTAAAGGCTGGGGTCCTGTTTACTCCAGATCCATTATATTCAGAGAGCAATCCAAGAAGAAACCAGAAGTAGAAACGTGAAATATCCAAAACCCAGCGGATCTTGATGAAATCACTACATTGCCTTTTAAATAACTGCAGTTTGTATTAGGCTTCATTTCCTTAAAACCTGAAAGCCCATTTTGCATCATGAAAAGGGTGAAGGTTGCTTAATGGCACCCATTAGGCTCTGATCAGACAGCTCAGACCCTTGCTAGCCACAAGACTTTTAAAAGCTAACTTCTTTCCTTTAAGACGTTTGCCTCATCTGTTAACGGGATGATAAGAGTAGCTCCTTCTGGAGTCGTATGAGGATTAAATACGGTAATGTGCAAAAGCACCTCGTGTAGAGCCAGATCCTTGGTTTATGTTCAACAAGTTGTGTTCATTAGGAGAAAGAAGAGGAGGAGGAGGAGGAGGAGGATCAACACATATACAACGGAGAGAAAGCCCACTTTAGTGTTGGAAATAGCCCTGGATATATATATATACCCCAGGTCCTACTCTCATCTCTCCAGAGGGCGGCTTTCATTTTGGGAAAAGACTGATTGTCATCTGTTCTTTGCCCGTCAACCACAGCTTCTTTTCTCCCTTAAGGATGCTATGAATTTTCATATTCACATAAAGCACTCAACCAGGAAACCAGGCTGTCAATCATGGACAGTGGGCAGGACTCTTAAGAGGATACATCAAGCAAGGAAAACATCTGGCTGGTAAGAGTTCAAAGCAGGAGGCAAAGCAGTGAAGTCTCCAGTGGAATGCAAACCCAGTTAAAGAGAAACATAGTGTCTGTAATGCTTTGAAGGGTATTCACTACTCCCACTCCATGCTTAGTACATGCTCAGTTTTTACCAAATGAAAAACATAAAGGGAAAAAGACAAGGATGCCTACTCTTACCACTCCTATTCAATATAGTACTGAAAATCCTAGCCAGAGCAATCAGGCAAGAGAAAGAAAAGGCATCCAAACAGGAAAAGAAGTCAAACCATCTCTCTTCACTGATGATATGACTCTATACAGAGAAAACCCTAAAGACTCCACCACAACACTCCTGGAACTGATTAACAACCTCAGTAAAGTTTCAAGATACAAAATTAATGTACAAAAACCAGGAGCATTTCTATACACCAATAACGTTCAATCTGAGAGCCAAATCAAGAACACAATTCCATTTACGATAGCCACAAGAAAAAGATTAAAATACCCAGGAATACATCCAACCAAGCAGGTAAAAGATCTCTACAAGAACTATAAAACACTGCTGAAAAAAATTACAGATGACACGAACAAATGGAAAAACCTCCCATGCTCATGGATTGGAAGAATCAATATCGTTAAAATAGCCATACTGCCCAAGGCAATGTACAGATTCTACGCTATTTTCAAACTACCAGTGTCATGTTTCACAGAACTAAAAAAAAAAAAAAAACTATTCTAAAATTCATATGGAACCAAAAAAGAGCCCAAATCCAAAGCAATCTCAAGCCAAAAGAACACAGTTGGATACATCACATTACCTAACTTCTAACTATACTAAAAGGCTACAGTGACCAAAACAACATGGTACTATTACAAAAAACAACACATACACCAACTGAACAGAATAAAGAACTCAGAAATGAAGCCATACACCTACAGCCATCTGATCTTTGACAAAGTCCACAAAAATGAGCAATGGGGAAAGGATTCCCTATTCAATTAATGATACTGGGATAACTGGCTAACCATATGCAGAGGAATGAAACTGGACCCCCTACCTGTCACCATATATAAAAATTAAGATGGATTAAAGATTTAAATGTAAGATCACAAACTCTAAGAATCCTAGAAGAAAACCTGGGAAACACCATTCATAGAAAAGAATTTATGACTAAGTCCTCAAAAATAATGGCAATAAAAACAAATATGGACAACTGGACCTAATTAAACTAAACAGCTCTGCATAGCAAAAGAAAATATCAACAGAATAAACAGACAACTTTTAGAATGGGAGACAATATCTGCAAATATGCATCTGACCAAGATATAATATCCAGAATCTATAAGGAACTTAAACAACTGAACAAGTAAAAAACAACCTTACTAAAAAGTAGGCAAGGCAAGGCCGGGCACAGTGGCTTATGCCCGTAAGCCCAGCACTTTGGGAGGCCAAGGCAGGTAGATCACTTGAGGATAGGAATTCAAGACCAGCCTGCTCAACATGGCGAAATCCCTCTACCAAAAAAAATACCAAAAAATTAGCCAGGCATGGTGGCATGTGCCTGTCGTCCCAGCTACTTGGGAGGCTGCAGTGAGAAGATCGCTTGAACCCGGGAGGCAGAGGCTGCAGTGAGCCGCGATTGTGTCACTGCACTCCAGTTCCAGCCTAGTTGATAGACTGAGACTCTGTCTCAACAACAACAACAAAAAAGTGGGCAAAACACATGAACAGACACTTCCCAAAGGAAGACATACAAGCAGCCATACACATATGAAAAAAATGCTCCACATCACTAATCAACAGAGAAATGCAAATGAAAACCACAAGAACATATTATCTCACACCGGTCAGGATGGCTATTATTAAAAAGTCAAAAAACACAAAAGATGTTGATGGAGAAAAGGAAATGCTTATATACTGTTGGTGCGAATGTAAATTACTTCAGCCACTGCAGAAAGCAATTTGGAGATGTTGCAAAGAACTTAAAACGGAACTACCACTCAATCCAGCGATCCCATTACTAGGTATGTATCCAAAGGAAAATACATTGTTCTACCAAAAAGACTCATACACTCATATGTTCATCACAGCACTATTCACAATAGCGAAGACAAGCTTCACTATTATTCACAATAGCGAAACAACCTAGGGGCTCATGAGTGGTGGGTTAAAGGAAATGCAGTGGACATACACCATACAACACTATGCAGCCATAAAAAACAACAAAATCATGTCCTTTGCAGTAACACAGATGCAGTTGGAGGACATTATCCTAAGCAAATTAACACAGGAACAGAATACCACATACTGTGTGTTCTCATTTATAAGTGGGAGCTAAACAATGGGTGCTCATGGACATAAAGATGGCAACAACCAACACTGGGGACTACTAGAGTAGGGAGAGAGGGACAGGGACAGGGCTGAAAGGCTGTGGGGTAGTATGCTCACTACCTAAGTGACAGGATCATTCATATCCCAAACCTCAGCATCATGCAATATATCCAGGCAAAAAATTTGCGCATGGACCCCATGAGTCTAAAAGTTGAAAATATTTCAAAAATTATTTATAAATCCCAGCTACTCAGGAGGCTGAGGCAGGAGAATTGCCTGAACGCAGGAGGCGGAGGTTGCGGTGAGCCAAGATCGTGCCATTGCACTCCAGCCTGGGTAACAAGAGCGAAACTCT
>NW_016107363.1:3377117-3401759 GCF_001604975.1 Cebus imitator
TGGCAGAATCCATGAATGTACAACCCACAGACACGAAGGGCCAACTCTATTACCTTATACGAGAAAAGACATGATTAAGTTAAGTTGTGAGAGGAGGAGTTTACCCAAGATTATCCAGGTAAGCCCTAAATCCAATGACAAGTATCCTTACGAGAGAGTTTGGCCAAGGGACATCTGACAGGCAGAAGAGGAGGAGGCCGTGGGACCATGGAAACTGACATGGAGCCACAAGTCAAGGAATGCCAAGAGCCACCAGAAGCCAGAAGAGGCAACGAACAGATTCTGCTGTAGAGCCTCCAGAGGGCAAGGCCCTGCCAACAACATGATTCCTAGCTTCAGGTCTCCGCACTGTGCAAGAATCAATTTCTACAGTCTGAAGCTAGTCTGTTTGTGGTAATGTGTTGTGTACCCCAGAAAACAAATATAGTTACCTCACCTCACATGCAAGTCCATGTGCAGGTAACAGAGTTCAGGGGTCACCTCCTCCTCCTTACGTGGTCCACGATTCACAAATTAAACCAGGCAGGTACCCAGTTTAGTCATAAAGTGATAAAGCAACTGTGTGCAGCTCAAGGCAGATGGGGCAAGAATGCAGGGAAGGCAGAACACAATTATCAGGTGTTAAAGGAACCGTGGATTTCAGCTGCAGATATGAACACCTGGTATTTTAGTTGATAAATATATATTTGAATTACACACAGATATATACACACACACAATTTTCTTAAAATTACCCTGCAATTTTGCAGCCTTCTCTACTTTACAAAATCCCGGAAGAAAAGATCATGATCTGTAGTCTGATCCCAAGTGTCACAAATGTACAACCTCCCACCTCCTGGAAACCCTCAGGGCCCTCAATTTCCACCTGGGGATCATCTCTGGGCAAGGGTTTCTTAAAATGGCATTGGAAGACCATCAGAGTATACCCAGGAGTCAACAAATCTCAAGTTTTTTCTCAATTCTATAATGTAAAAACAAAACATTCCTATTTATGAACAACAAGCCAGGCAAGAGCCCTTGTAACTGGCAGTCAAAAGAGACTTTCATGTTAAACCTTAGGTTTACCTTATGTTGTTGGGCTTGGAATGATTCAGAGTTCTTGCAAGATGCTTTCCCCTTTGAAAGGGGGTCTACACTTTACTTAAATGGAGAGATGCTGCTCTACAGCAAAGGGCCTGAAATATCTGCTTAACATAACAGAAAAAAATAACTACATGCAAATATTAAATATCCTTCTAGTGGGTGCTCTTAAAACACTAAAAAAAAAAAAAATCAGTGTCATTTCTATATCAGCATCTGAAGAGAATTAGCAATAAGCCTTTTTGGTTTTTGCAAGACCACTTGTGAATACTTGCAAATGATAACTTTGTACCACAATTCGGAAAATAGTGGTTGAAGAGTTAACAAATCTAAGGACAACAAACTCCTTTTAAAAAGGTTATCGAGAATTTTTTTCTAATTATGTCCTTAAAATTCCAAGACTGAGTCACAGTTCCAAGTGATAACCGAAATCCGATTATGATGCTGACTGCACACCATTCTCTTAACGCGATTATTCCAGTCTCAATAAATAATAATTCACAAACATGAATGGTAAGATGGCTATCCTCATCTCTCAGTGTATCGCTTGGTAGGCAAGGTTCTCAAAGGCCTGGGCTGCGTTTGTGGGCAGGAGTTTCCTCAGCAGCAGAGTTTAAATGTGATTGTTATCTCTGTTTGTGGCGCATGGCCAACAGTGATAAACACACACACACACAAATCCACAGTTGGCAACGCTGGTGAGGACGGAGGCGGGAAGCAATGCAAGGCTGCCCGGTTTGACTCCTAAGAGGTCTAAAGTTCCACAGGTGTGTGCTCCGCCATCACAAACGGCTTCACTTCCTTCTGAAACTGAAAGCTGATGGGAACAGGCTCGGAAGGAACACAAAGTGTGCTGTTGGATCTGCACAGCCAGTTCTGACACTCAGAAAGCCACAGAAAGTTCTCTGGCCTCTGTTTTCATCCTTGAAATCCAGCCCTTACCAATGTGCCAAGCACATGACGAGTGTATTATGTGAATGGCTTCACTCAGTTCTCTCAAAAACCTGTGAGGTAAGTCCTACTACTGTCCTTATCATGCAGATGAGAAAATTACCCAAGTTCACCTTCAAGACACTTGCCAAAGGTCATTCTGATCATAAGTAGCACCAGAGCCAGAATTCAAATTCTGGTCTCAGCTGTTGGATGAAATCACTAACTAACCTGACCAGAGATACACAAGTTACATGAATAATCCCATAACGCCAGGACATCTTAGTTCTGGAAGAAACATAAGCGTGTTTAGAATTGAAAATATTTCATATGAATATAAAAATGTGTTCGTTCCCCAACTGCACACAGACCAATGGCTAAGAGAAGACTCTCTTTCCTCCACAGTAATAGCTATGTGGCAGACAGGCCACACCACTGAGCAATCAGCACACTGATCACTGATACGGATAAGGACAGAGAATGGAGATTTAATCATCTGGAATAGTACCCAAAGTTGAAATGAACAAATCATATATCAATCAAAGAATCAAAATTTCAAACTTCCAACAAGGTAGAACCTGACTAATGCCAACAGTATGAGATTTTACCAAGTAAAATCCTACATTCAGACTAACCAAAAAATCGTTACAGTGCAGGAGCAGAGACAGCAGCATTTCATATTAAAAAAAAAAAAAAAAAAAGCATTTGAAGCAAATGTTTATACCAGCACTATTCATAATAGCCAAAAGTGGAAACTACCCAAATACCCATAAAGAAATGAGTGGATAAACAACATGTGCTATATCCATACAATGGACTTCTATTTGTCCATAAAAGGAAAGAAGTATTGATACAACAAGGCTGGGCGCAGTGGCTCACGCCTGTAATCCCAGCACTTTGGGAGGCCAAGGCAGGCAGATCACTTGAGGCCAGGAGTTCAAGACCAGCCTGACCAACATGGTGAAACCTGGTCTCTACTAAAAATACATCAACAAAGAAAGTATTGATACAATAAGATAGATGAACCTTGAAAATATTTTGCCAAGTGAAAGAAAACAGACAAGGCTACCTATTAAATGAAGTGTCCAGAATAGACAAATTTATAAAATCAGATAGCAATTAGTAGATGCTTGGTGTTAAAAGGAAATAGGTAACTGCTAATGAGTATAAGGTTTCTTTGGGGTTTCACAGAAATGTTCTAAAACAAGACTGTTCTACAACTCTGTGAATATATGCAAAATACTTTAAATGAGTAAGTTGTATACTATAGGAATTCCATCTCGATACAGCTGTTACCAAAAGAAAAAAAAAGCAACTGGAACATTTAGTTGTCTGTGTGTTTTCAGACAGCAATATACAGTACTTTATGCTAGGAAAACTAACCTGACCTTCAGGATGGCTCAAAGGAAGAATTTATGCAAGAATGAAAAAGATTGTCACCATGAAGTAGTGAGCTCTCCAGTGCTAGAAGCATTCAAGCAGAGGCTGTTGGTGAAGAACACTACTATTTCACAGATTCTGGGGATTTGGAAAATAAAATACACTATCAAAAAGATGTAATTCTATTTAGGGCTGAGAGTTCTAAGGAACCATCTCTGAGATACTAAAACTCTAGTATTTGTCATGGATGACATTTAAGTGACTGAGAAATTAGAAAATAAATTAGAATATATTCAAGAGTACAAAGTGTGGAAATAGGCTACTTGGAATCAAATGCATAGGCCACTGTAGCCTTGGGGAAGCAATCACGCTAAGACTAAAGTTTCCAGTTTCGTAAAGTGACATCAACAATAATAGTAATAATAATATAGGCTGGGTGCAGTGGCTCACATGTGTAATTCCTCCCGCATTTTGGGAGGCCAAAGCGGGAGGATTGCTTGAGCTCAAGCATTTGAAACCAGCTTAGGTAACATGGTGAAACCCCATCTCTAGAAAAAAGACAAAAATTAGCCAGGTGTGGCGGCACATGTAGCTACTGGGGAGGCTGAGATGGGAGAATGGCTTGAACCTAGGATGTCAAGGTTGCAGTGAGCTGAGATCATGCCACTGCACTCCAGCCTGGGTGACAGAGTGAGACTCTGTCTCTAAGAATAATAATAATAATTTACATATGTAATATATATATATTAATACTTTATAGGGTAATTGGTAAAAACTAAACAACATAATGATAAGGCCCTTCTCATAGCATTTCATTGGAACATGATTTTTAGCAACTCCATGACAGCTTGATTTTCACCAACTCATTTTACTGGATTTCATTTTACCATGAAGAATAGAAGTCCCATGCAACCAAATCAGGTCTGTAATAGGGCTGTTTGACAGGCTCCATCGAGTAGAAGTCTTCATTGCACACTCAGGAAGTCTGTATGTGCATTTTACAAGGTCTCAGCTCTCCTTCGAACCTTGTCTGTTACAAATACAGACTTTAGATGTATTCTCACTTTGAGATCACTTACACTGCCGACTATTTGCAGGGCAAACTAATGCAATCAAACACTACAGTGTCAAGGAGATGAAAGAACTGCCAAGATCTGAACTGTATCAACAGCTTGAAATCAGCTCACTCAACAGTGTTGTGACAGTATTACACTGGCAAAACAAACACAGCATATCAGATATGGCATCACATTCCAGCAGTTTATTTCTCAGACTTATAGAGAAACATCCCATCATTACAGTTGTTCCCAAAGGATAAGCACAAGCATTCTTTTCAGACAGTTAACTCTGCAACAAATGCTTAGTGACCTCACAGGAGAAGAGGGGAAACTTTCAAACCTCTGCTGAGTGGTGATCAAAAAGTTCTGTCCTGCCATCTGCTTTAAAAAGAACTCTAGCCTGCAAGTTTAGGTTTCCAGAGAAAAAGCATTTGATAAAATCCAACACCACTTCATGGTTTAAAAAGAAAAAAGGCAGGGTGTGGTGGCTCACACCTGTAATCCTGGCACTTTGGGGATTTTTGTTTCAGTTAAGAAATTTATGTGTTATAGATCATATGGCGGGTGGATCTCTTGAAGCCAGGAGTTCAAGACCAGCCTGGCCAACATGGCAAAACTCCTTCCCTACTAAAAAACAAAAATTAGCCAGATGTGGTGGCGCATGCCTGTAATCCCAGCTACTTGGGAGGCTGAGGCATGAGAATCGCTTGAACCCAGGAGGTAGAGGTTGCAATGAGCTGAGATCACACCACTGCACTCCAGCCTGGGTGACAGAGTGAGACCCTGTCTCAAAAACAACAAAACGACAACAACAAAACACTGAACAAACTAGGAATAACAGGGAACTTCCTCAACCTGAAAAAGGGCATCTCTTAAAAACTCACAGCTAACATCATACTCAATAGTAAAAGATTATGTATTTTTCCTCCTAAGATAAGGTACATGATAAGGATGTCTGATCTCACCACATCTATTCTGGAGGCCACCTCACTTCTACACTGAGGTTCTAGCCAGAGCAATTAGGCAAGAAAAAGAAATTAAAAGCATCCAGATTGGAAAAGAAGAAGTAAAACTATTTCTATTTGCAAAAAACATAATTTTGTATACAGAAAATCTTAAGGAATCCACAAAAAACACTATCAGAGATAATAAAGTTTACCAAGGTTGTAGCATACAAGATAAATATACAAAAATCAATCATATTTTTATACATTAACCATGAACAATCCAAAAATGAAATTAAAAGCTGTGTTTCACATCATTTTATCCCAAATAAATTCTAAATTTAGAATCTATAAGCTGTATCTATAAACTCATCCCAATGACTTGCATTTCTGGCTCTTAGAAAACTACCTGTATTGTACCCTAAGCCACTAGAGATTCACTTAATTGATTAACAAATGCTTACCAAGTGCTTCCTATATTTCAAGTGCTGGGGGAAACAGCAGAGAACAAAGAATCCCTGCCACTTCCATCATGAAACTCACACTCTAGTTGGGAATACAAGACAAAATACAAATGAACAGTAAGGACAACTGATAGTGCTAAGTGCCATAACAAAAATAAAACAGAGAAGAGAGATGCAGGCTCACGGGAGGGCAGGATGTGCTGTAGATACAAAGATCAGGGAAGCCTCCCTAAGGAGGTGACATTCTAACAACACACCAAATCAAGAAGAAGGGTGGTAGGGATGACTCTTTCTATGTAGCTAGATCATCATGTGTAAGAACCATGGGGTGAAAATAAGTTTCATAAATTCTGGAAACAGCCCAGCATACAAAGTAAGCAAGAGGGCTAGTCCTGGAGGAAAGACAGAAGCCGGATCATGTGGAGTCTTGCAGGCCATAGTCCAGAATGAAAGATTTACCATACAGGTAATGGGATGCCATGGGCAGTGGGGAGGGGGAAGAAGGGGATAAAGGAAAGTGATGTAGTGACTCTAGTTCTTGTAAAATAATTAGAAATGCTCAACTTAAACACATTTTGTAATCAATTTGTTAATCAATTAAGCAATATGACTTGCTGTGTGGACCTTAGTATGTTGCCCTGCCTCTCTGGGTCATTATCTAAATTATCATAACTGCCTCCCACAGTTTCAAAATAACTGCAGATGATGTCCTTGGAAGCTCTTTGCAAACTGAAAAGGGCTGCTGTGTCTATGGCCATGCCACCCGGAACGTGCCCAATCTCATCTGAAAATGGCTAAATGTACAGCAAAATTATCATCCTCCTCACTGAGGCCTTCCCTAATATCCTAGAACAGAAGTGATTTCTTTCTCTAGAAACAAAGAGCACTTTATCTGTCAAGCTCCTTCCATTCTCATCACTTGTTATCAATTATATGCATTACCTATGTGCCTTATACCTTCCTCCAGACTATAGATTCGTGTGTGTGTGTGCGTGTGTGTGTGTGTGTGTCTGTGTGTATGAAACAGGGTCTCACTCTTGTCGCCCAGACTGGAGTGCAATGGCACAATCATGGCTCACTGCAGCTGTGACCTCGCCAAGCTCAGGTGATCCTCCTGCCTTAGCCTGAAAAGTAGCTAAGACTACAGGCGCACACCACCATGCCTGGCTAACTTCTTTGGTATTTTTTGTACAGATAAGATTTTGCCATGCAGCCCAGGCTGGTCTCAAACTCTTGGGCTCAAGCAATCTGCCCACCTCGGCCTCCCAAAGTGCTAGGATTACAGGTGTGAGCCACGACACCCTGCTGACTCTAGATTCTTGACCCAAATCTCACCTCTGCAGAACCGATCACTCCCTATATGTGGCTTCCACTGCCTCCAACCCAGGCTACAATCACACCATCTGTATCATTTTATTGCAGTTGATTATTTATATTTCCCCCTTTGTTACTGGATTACAAATTCTTCGAAGGGAGGTTCCACACCTTGTTTATATCTGTACTTCCAATGCCTACATCACAAAAAAAACCAAGGAGAAGCTTTTCAGGTACTTGCAATTTCCCTTTTCTCTACTGATCCAGAAACAGTCTCCCCAACAACTGAGTAGAATAAGCACTTTCATAGTATTTAGACTACTTTTGAAAATACAGAGCTTAAAAACTTTGGCAATATGGATTTGTACATAGCAAATCCGATTTTTAGAAAATAATATACAGCAGACCCCCTCCTTATCTGAGGGGGATACATTCTGAAACCCCTAGTGGATGCCTGAAACCATGGATGATACTGAACTCTATATATAGTGTGGTTTTTCCATACAGATATATCCATGATAAAGTTTAATTTATAAATTAGGCACAGTAAGAGACTAACAATAAGACAGAATATAGCAACACAGAATAATGAAAGTTATGTGAGTATACTCTTGTGCTCTCTCTCTCAAAATGTCCTATCATACTATATTCACCTAATTTTCAGAATGCAGTCAACCACAGGTAAATCACAGAAAGCAAAACCACAGATAAGGGCGGACTACTATACTAATTTAACAAATCTGCTAGAAATTTTTACACCTGGCAAAGGCTTGCCACCCATTTTTTTTCCCTTACCATACAATTTAAAGGTAGTAGTAAAAAATTAATAATGGTCAGCTCTGATTCCTGACTTCTGGTAACATTTCCCTCCTTCCAATAGTCTGAAGATTAAATTTTCATTAATTTTTAAAAATACGTTTTTTAAGTAGTTGACAATTACTACAGCACTTTGGTGTAAGTACACAAATATTTCTTTCTACCCTTGTTGTCAAAGAGACTTGAGATGAGAAATATTTTGAACCATGCCAAACCACAAACACATTGCAATGAATGTCAGCTCAACTGAAAAATTCCTTAGGTTGAGTCAATATTTAAAAAGATCCCCTAAAGAGCTCTACAAAGAAAAACAGAAACTTTTTTCCCCCCTGATCAGAGAGGATGACAGGAGAAAACATCTTTGACTTGAGAAAAAGTCGTATTAGTAGGAAAACACAAAATACTAAAGTATTAAGCAGGCATGTGATAGTTTAGTGCTTGAAACATGAAGAAAACTTAAATATTTTATTTCTATGTAACTTCCATATTCATACCATAAGGGGGAATGCCAGAAAAGTGGAATTTGTTAATACTATGCAAGTTAGCTCAAGTCAGCTCCTTGAGAAGGAAGTTCATGACATCTCTAACTAAATGAATACATATCTCAAAATCTGCTCTTGTCTACAACTCCATAAAAAAGATGCAGAATATGCTCTAGGAAGCAAGTTTACATTTCTCACCCCATCATTTATTTTGAACCAATAATATAATCTATTTAAAGCACACATCCAGTCAACTCTAAGGCTAAGAAACACCACTTAAATGCACGTCTCAGTCATAAGGCCATGGCCAGGGTCTTTGGGCACTTTACCAAAATTTGAGTAACTTCTCCAATTCTATGGTTTATTGTCCCATTACTTGAAAATGCTGCACTCCATCCACCTTCTGTTGGACAATTTTTTTTTTTGTATTTTTAGTAGAGACGTGGTTTCACCATGTTAGCCAGGATTGTCTCGATCTCTTGACCTTGTGATCTGCCCACCTCAGTCTCCCAAAATGCTGGGGGTATTTTTAGTAGAGACGGGGTTTCTCCATGTTGGTAAGGCTGGTCTTGAACTCCCGATCTCAGGTGATCCGCCCACCTCAGCCTCCCAAAGTGCTGGGATTATAGGCTTGAGCCACCGTGCCCGGCCTCTGTTGAACAAACATTTTAACCCCAGAGTTCATTTCTAGCACGGTGGCTCATCACCTTGACAGAAGGACCTTTGAAAGCCTAAGGAGCCTAAAGCTGAAGACATGTACACTTACATGTACACTTACAAGCCAGTTAACATAGAGAGCCTCTAGGAGATCCACTGGAATCTATCTTTTTTTGGTGGGGGGGATGGAGTTTTGCTGTTGTTGCGCAGGCTGGAGTGCAGTGGCACGATCTTAGCTCACTACAACTGCCGCTTCCCAGGTTCAAGCAATTCTCCTGCCTCAGGCTCCCGAGTAGCTGGGATTACAGGCATGCACCACCATGCCCGGCTAATTTTGTATTTTAAGTAAAGATGAGGTTTCACCATGTTGGACAGGCTGGTTTCAAACTCCTGACCTCAAGTGATCCACCCACCTCAGCCTCCTGAAGTGCTGGGATTACAGGCGTGAGCCACCGCACTTGGCTGGAATCTTTTATTATTACTTCACAAACTCCATATGCCTTCAAAAGAATCTACAGTAAACTTTTACCCCTTTTATCTCCTTACTTGAGACCAGAAAAGCAGTGTCAGTTATAAGGTTTAGGAAGAGTGCTTTCCTGTCAATGCTCACAATTGGCAAGGAGCTTTGTTTACAAAGATCTCTCTCTACTACACCATGGAGACTTGGTCAACTTTGATGTTAAAACAAAGAAGCAGTGCAGATGAAGGGCTAAGTCATTTCACAGCAATTAAACCTATCAGTGTCTGTCTGTCCTTCCTAGGACCTTCTTTTACTGAGAAAATATTGGGGGTATAAATCTAACTTATGGGTCGAGCACGGTGGCTCATGCCTGTAATCTCAGCACTTTGGAAGGCTGAGGCAGGCGGATCACAAGGTCAGGAGTTCAAGACCAGACTGGTCAACATAGCGAAATTCCATCTCCAGTAAATTCAGCTGGACTCTGACGATGGGCACCTGTAATCCTAGCTACTCAGGAGGCTGAGACAGGAGAATCGCTTGAACCCAGGAGGTGGAGGTTGCAATAAGCCAAGATTGTGCCACTGCACTCCAGCCTGGGCAACAGAGACTCCATCTCAAAACATAGAAATAAATAAATCTAACTTAGAGAACCTGGAAGTTCATGCAGGTGCGCTGAGAGAACTGCTTGAAGGCACAAATGCCTCTATTTCCCAAGTATCCCTCCTACCTGTCCCTAAACTTCCCAAATGAAATCAATAAAAAGCAACATCATGGTGAAAATGCACAGCAGAAGTTTCATTGAAAAACAGCCCACATTACCTACCGTCTTGGAGAACATATGTGGTATGTTTGTTACAAGCGCAGCTTTAAACAGACCTGAGTGTTTACCAACAAAGATGCTTATGAGCCATGAGACCGTGATCAACTTACTCCAGCTCAGTTTCCTTTCCTTCCTTGTAAAATAGGGGTGATTCTTACCTTGCAGGATTTGGGGATGAATAAATGAGCGGTATGGCACAGGGTCAGGGCTGGATGAGTGGTAGCTGTTCACCTCCCCCAACCTTACCCCACCTCCAAACTGCTTCAACTTAACCACACCTTTTTCCCAATCCAAATAAATTACCAACACCTCCGACATTCCATCATTAAACGGTGACAGGACCAGGTGCAGTGGCTCATGCCTACTTATACCTCTAAGTAATACCAGCACACTGAGAGGCCGAGGCAGGTGGATCACCTGAGGTCAGGAGTTCAAGACCAGCCCGGCCAACATGGTGAAACCCCATCTCTACTAAAAATACAAAAAAAAAAAAAAAAAAAAAATTAGCTAGGTGTGGTGACGCACGTCTGTAGTCTTGGCTACTCAGGAAGCTGAGGCAGGAGAAACACTTGAACCGGGAGGCAGAGGCTGCATTGAGCCAAGACCACGCCACTATACTCCAGCCTGGATGACAAAGTGAGACTCCATCAAAAAAAAAAAAAAAATTAATTAAAATTAAAAAAAATAAGTTGACAGTGCAATGTTGCTAGAAAAAGAGAAAAATAGCAAGCAAAGAGAAGGGAAGGATAAGTGGGAAAACATTTATGTTCAAGTGAAACAAAAGAGCCTTATATATACGTAATTCTTATTTATCTTATTCCCCAGTGCCTAGCGCACAGCTAAATCCACAGTCAGAACTCCAAAATATACTTAGAGCATGAAAGAAAATACAATATGGAAATAATGGCTTAATGTTGAGACTAGGGATGTTATCTGTCTGTCCTTAAATCCTGGCTTATCTCAATTATC
The DNA here is from genome assembly GCF_001604975.1 of Cebus imitator. Classification (NCBI taxonomy): domain Eukaryota; kingdom Metazoa; phylum Chordata; class Mammalia; order Primates; family Cebidae; genus Cebus; species Cebus imitator. The sequence goes on from NW_016107363.1 coordinate 3,388,492, forward strand.
TAAACTTAAGATCTAAGGTATGACCGAAAAACCTTGGCACTGCTCCACGTGAGACGGTGCTCTCTTCACTCAGGAATGTTTGACCAAAGGGCAGAAAGATTTTCCTTTGGCTTGGTTTACAATCAAGCTGCAAAACATTAAACCACACCTCACTTGACCTTAACAAACCCAGGACACAGGAGAATAGATTTATTCATTTCCCTCAAGTTCTCTCACTACTTGATTCTTTCACATTTTAAACTTATTTTAATAACTTTCTACTGGATTCAGCAAATTAAGAATCCTCCCATTGATAATTAAACACCTGCTAATTCCTACAAAAGCAATCTAAAATTTAAAAAAGTGAACAGTCTGATGAATAAAACATTTCCTTTATTCCACGGGGCTGAGTTCAAATGAAGGAAAATGGGTCATTAAATAAAACCTGTCAATTCTGCGAGACTTGGTTGTGCCGTTAGTGACCATATTTATACTTAGATTACTTTGAGGTAAAAAGGTTATCTATTTAAATATTCATTACCCCAAGAATACTTAAAAAGAAATAGGCCTGAGAAAGCCAGCAGCCATCATAAAGAATAGAACACGGGTAAAGTCATTATTTTTTAACTTTCTATTATGAATATTTCCAACATTCAGAGATAGAAGAGTCCCCACATAACCATTCCCTTATCTTCAACAATTATAAGGCAAATATTATTATTTTAAGTTTTTTTACTCCAAACCACACCTTGCTCCAACCGAATTATCCTAAAGCAAGTTCCAGACATCATAATTTCCCTTATAACTAATTCAGCATCTATCACTAAAAGATAAGGACTCCTTTAAAAAGTATAGTTCCAACACTACTATTTTGTCTATATCTTAAAAGTGACAATAATTCCATAAATCAGGTAACATCTTAGTACTCAAATTTCCCTACTTCAAAAAAAAAAATGTGTTAACACTGATTTGTTCAAATTCAAAGTCCACACACTGCATGTGGGTGATAGGTCTCTCAAGTCTCTTTTAATCCAAAGGTTTTTCTCTGCCTCTTGAAGCCGTTCAATACATAAATTGGATGTAACAGGATCATCTGTAGTGTAGAATTCCCCTCATTGTGGGTTTTGCTAATTGCATTCAGGTGTCCCATTTTACATCGGGCTGTATCCCCAGCATTTGATCAGAAGCTTGATCTGATTTGAACTACTATCCCTTTTTCTAAGAATACATCCCAGGTGGCCATGTGGGCCATGGAAATGAAACTGAGTGGCAAATGTAAAATACATCTAATAATCTGCTAGCCAGCCTCTCCCCCACCAGCCTTCACCCTGACATTGCTGGGAAGTTGAGCATCTGCCCTGCTTTGGCACCCAGCAGCAGGATGTGTGCGGCAATAGTGAAATGCGAGGCTCTGACTTCCCTGGCTGGGACCATGACGCTGGGAAGGTTCACGATTCTGTGGATGTATACAGTGCTAACCGCAATGTCATCTTTCCATCTTATATTCAAATATTCCAATCCCTTGGTGTATGTGGGTTTTGAACGGTAATACTCTTAAGCGGAAAAGATAGCATTCAAGTCACCTACCCATGCCACATTCTGCCAGTATGAAAGATGCAACCCCTAATGTTTCACATTAAATAAAAAATGGACTTCAGGCTACCAAATCCCTTTTTTAATGGCACACCAGCAGGCAAATACAGATTTTCCAGTAATAAGCAATTTCTGCTATCGCTGCTAAGGGAGGGAAAAGAAACAAGAAGCAAAACACAGCTTTTCTTTTTCGCTGCTGTCAGGATGGACAATTAGAGACTAGAATAATGCATTTTTAGTTTTTAAAAAAGCTTTATGGGGAAAAAGTTGCCATAAAGCCATTCATCTAGGAAGCAACAGTAGATGCCATCAATTTTACCTTACATGTGAATCACACTCTTGATTCCTATTCAACTGTATTTCAATTATGCCTTTTATTTGAAGACAAGCCCCTACAAACACATAATGTCACCTAAAAGTGATCTCCCCACCCCCCAAAAAAACCAACCCTGTTGAGACAGGAAAGCTATTTATTTAATGCATTAATGACTCTGCTTTGCTAAGGAGGTAATCGTCTCAATGCTTGAAATATTTGCAGAGAAAAAGAAAGCAACCATAGGAACACTGGATTTCAAATCTAAATGGAGTTGAAGAGGTTCTGCAACAATAAAATCTTCAGCATTTTTTAATTTTTGTATAAGGAATGTGATTTAAGCAAGTCCCGCCTTAGTGAGCTTGTGTTGGAGGCTGAAATATTTACGAGTGTTCTTAGACATGTTAAATACCCCAAGGCAGCCTGTCTTGGGCACTCTGCAGTGGACACTCTAGGGCCCAGTAAATTCATCAAGAGCACCAAACATCTCATGACGTGTATGACTATGACCACATCAATAAACTACTCTAAAATATGGAATAATAAACAGTAGACCCTTGTATTTCCCAGCCATGGGCTTGAAACACACCCAAGTAAATACTCAAATCCAAGAGTGTCCTAAGAGCCGATAATTACCAACCTAAAACTAACTGGAAATGTGAATGGTTCCTTTACAACTCTTACATTCTAGAAGTTGGGTTTAGCTGATGGGTTTAAAATAGGAGATGTAAGTTAAAAATCCTTCTACAACAGGACAATTTTGAGGGGGAGGGAAGCAATTTTTCATGAAGAAGTATTTGATTTTTTTTATGGTTTCTGTAATCAGAAAAAGGGTGAGACTAAAGTTTGACTGATAATGTTACGTATGTACTTTTTTTTTTTTTGAGATGGAGTCTCACTCTGTCGCCTAGGTTGGAGTGCAGTGGTGCAATATCAGCTTACTGCAACCTCTGCCTCCCAGGTTAAAGTGATTCTCCTGCCTTAGCCTCCCAAGTAGCTGGGACTATAGGCATACACCATACTATGCCCAGCTAATTATTTTTTGTAACTTTAATTAGAGACAGGGTCTCACCATATTGGTCAGGCTGGTCTCGAACTCCTGACCTCAGCCTACCAAAGTGCTGGGATTACAGGAGTGAGTCTCCACACCTGCCCTGTATGTACTGTTATGAGTTGAATCATATGCCCCCTAAAAAAGGTATTTTGAAGTCCCGACCCCCACCCAGTATCTCAGAATATGACCTTACTTAGAGACAGCGTCCTTATAGAGGTAATCAAGTTAAAATGAGTTAAAGGTATTGATCGACTTACGACCTATGCAACTTACGACCATTCGACTTTACGACCACAATCGCTAGCCACGACTGCTCCGCGTCTGGCAGCGCAAACATTGCCCAGCTGGGCGTACGACAGTGCAGACCAGCTTCCGGCAGCACTGCCATCTCCGCATGCACCATTTCAACTGCACATATAGCCTACTCAACTTCCGACCAAATCGTGTTACGACCAGTCTGCCGGGCCCAATCGTGGTAGTCTAGTTGTATTAGGTTGCACCCTAATAGAATACAGCTGATATCCTTGAAAAGCGAGAAAATGTGAATAGAGACACTCGTAGAAGGAAGATGACACAGTGACTCAGGGAGAAGACGGCCATCCACAAGCCAAAGAAAAGAAACTCAGACAGACCCATCCCTTCCAGCTTCAGAAGAAATCAACCCTGCTGACACCTTGACCTCAGGCTTCCATATTCCAGAACTGAGACAGTAAATGTCTGTTATCTTTGAGCCTCCCAGTTTGTGGTACTTTGTTACGACAATCCTGGCTAATTAATACGCATCCCTATGTGTGATAGGTGATGATAGTAAGTCATTTAAAAAGAAAAGTAGCAGCTGTCAGTCACAGCAGGAAGTACTGTGTGTGCAACTATCACTGAATCCTTAGCATGACCCTAGAAGGTGAGTACTATTATGCTCATTTTGCAGATGGGGAATCTGAGGTTGAGTATCAAGAACTGCATTCTGCTGCTGCTATCAGAGGCTTAAACCTCTAAGGGTTAATCTTCTGTCATATAACAAAAAGTCTGCAGGTATTAACAGAACTCAGCACCCCAAAGATGGCTTTTCCCTCAAGGTCCCAAGATAGATGCTGTAGCTCCAACCACCACCTCTGTATTTCGTATCTGAAATGCAACATGTAAAAAATCAGAAAGAGCATACTTCCCACCTTCCAGTGTTCCTGGAAGCCGAAAACAACAACTTCTACTTGGAACTCACTGGCCATCTCTACTGGCATGGGAAGTTGGGAAATGTAGTTTTTTTGGTTGGGTTCACTGCCATGACTAATTACAAGGACTCAGAAGGAAGAAGGAGGAGGTAGATTTTGATTCAGCTTATCTACCAGAGGCCCAGGGAAGCTAAAAGCCTGCCCCACTTCATAGCTATTAAGTGGGAGAGTCTGGATTCAAATTCATGGGATTATCTTAATCCCCAACCCATATTGGGACAGGGCCACCATGGGATACTGCACTCTGAGCAAGCCCAAAACTTTTACCAAGGGTGGATCCAAAGTGGAACGGAATTGGAGAGGGTTTTGATCTGCTCCTGAGTTCAGTGGCTGCTCTTTTGGGGCTTCAAGGTAAGCTGAGTACCTGAACGCACACAAATGCAAGGAAGCAGTGAGGCTACCAGAACTTTGGATACATCTCCAACAACAGCATTCCCAAATAAACACCAGAGGCTGTATTTGGTGGTTGGCAATAAAATTTGGGAATAGACTCATCCTGCCTGCTCTTGTCTCCTAAGATGTTTTATTTCTTCAAGTGATAATTATAATCCTCAAACTGGTGAGGCCTTTGACAGGTAGCCCTGTATGTAGCATCTACAAACAGCAACTGAAGGTTTTGTGTCTTCTTTAATTGCTTCTTTCCAATTACAGAAGGCCTATTTATAGGCAGCCACTCTACAGCATTGTCAATATTTTCTCTCTGCTAACTGAAAGAGATTTTCTTTCCCAATGTTAGATACTAACACTTAACCAAATTCTCTAGCCTGGTATAAAGGTAAAGAAAACTAGCCCCAAGCTATACCTACCTCCTGACATTCACTCCCCAGGGCTTTGGTGAGAGTTGGGAGCCTCTTCCTGCTCCAGTGTTTGAAATTCCACTCTATGATCAAAGCCCTGCATTGGATAACCTTACAGAAAGCAAGGCCTACTTGTAATTAACCTCAGGTCCTCTCCCCGTGACTTCTCCATGTTCTAGTACCCCAGCTTTCGTCTGCCTTAGCCATGCAGTTGTCCTCCACAGCCAACCAGAGCAGAACCTCTCCCAAGGAGGGATCTGAGTCTTGGGGTCGTCATCCCTAAAAACAAAACACGGCCCATTCAAAAGTGGGTGAAGGATATGAACAGACACTTTTCAAAAGAAGACATCTATGAGGCCAACAAACATATGAAAAAATGCTCATCATCACTGGTCATTAGAGAAATGCAAGTCAAAACTACACTGAGATACCATCTCACGCCAGTTAGAATGGCGATCATTAAAAAGTCTGTAGACAACAGATGCTGGACAGGATGTGGAGAAATAGGAACACTTTTACACTGTTGGTGGGAATGTAAATTAGTGCAACCACTGTGGAAGACAGTGTGGTGATTCCTCAAGGATCTAGAAGTAGAAATTCCATTTGACCCAGCAATCCCATTACTGGGTATATATCCAAAAGATTATAAATTGTTCTATTATAAGGACATATGCACACGTATGTTCACTGCAGCACTGTTTACAATAGCAAAGACTTAGAACCAACCCAAATGCCCATTGATGATAGACTGGACAGGGAAAATGTGGCACATATACACCATGGAATACTATGCAGCCATAAAACACGATGAGTTCGTGTCCTTTGTAGGGACATGGATGAATCTGGAAACCATCATTCTCAGCAAACTGACACAAGAACAGAAAATCAAACACCACATGTTCTCACTCATAGGCAGGTGTTGAACAATGAGAACACATGGACAAAGGGAGGGGAGCATCACACATTGGGGTCTGTTGGGGGGGCTAGGGGAGGGACAATGGGGGACCCCATGTAGTTGGAGAGGGATAACATGGGGAGAAATGCCAGATATAGGTGATGGGGGGATGGAGGCAGTAAACCACATTGCCATGTATGTACCTATGCAACAATCCTGCATGTTCTTTACATGTACCCCAGAACCTAAAATGCAATATATATATAAAAGAAAAGAAAAAAATAAAAATAAGAAAACAAATCATGGTAAGACCAATTTATTCCACCACCAATTTGCCAGTAGCTCCCACTGTGCTAGCTCCTGCCCCTTCCAAGGCTTACTATCTCATGATTCTTTCACCCTGAGCAAAAAATCTTATCATACCCTTCTAAATCCAAATGTTGGCTCATGTCAGTCACAATCCACTCTATTGCTTACAATCAAGGAAACCCTGTGATATCAGCTTGATGTGCCCATGAGATATTTCCCTGATATTAAGATACACAGTGGAATACCAGTCTCTCCATCAGCTCCAGGAGGTGATACCTGAACTTCTAGAACAGGAAGAATAGGACATTATTACTTTTACTAAAAGCAGCAAGATAATACTGTCCCTTTTTTATACTTAGGGCGCAAATGTACCTTCTTAAAGACAACTGGGGAGAAAAGAAGTGACTGTGGTACTTAATGTGATTCATTAAGAGGCAGTTACTAACTGGAAAAAGCCAGAATATATTTTCCCTTACCTTTGCTTAGTAATTTACACAATTTATACATCTTTCCTATTAAGGTAAGACTATTACCGAAGGCACAAACCCAGAAAACAAATTCCAAAAGACATGAAAAGTTTTACCTTGTTCAGTTCAGGATTTGCAATTATTTGTATAATAAATCAGAAAAAAAAAACAAAACACTTTTCATGCAAGAGGAAAGTAATTTACAAGATTCATAAGTCCCTGTTATTTAGTAAAATTAGATCTTTACCTGCAGTGTCTGAATTCCGACAACATAATCTTTCAAATCAAAATGGATGGCAGGTCCTAAAATACATACTGCAATCTGTCACTTAAAAATAATAGCAAAAAAAAAATTATCATCCAAAGTGACTGACAACGGAAAACTACAGAAATGTACCAACTTCTGTTAGGCACTAATTACAAATAGCAAACTCTCCTTCCTGAAATCCTTCCAGCTCCCCCTTCTTTACCTTCTGTAACTTCAAAGCAAGTCTTCTGATTCAACCAAAAGCTAAGGTTTGAAAAACTTAAACACAAAACTGTCTTTTTACCTGACAACTAAAAATTAGTTCTTTGATTACCTGTTGAGCGAAGTGTGGGGGAGGGAGGCAAGAGAAGTCAACCACAAAAGAAAGGGAAGACTTGGTCTCTACCCTCTAGAAAGTTAACTTACTGGGGAAAAGGAAAGTGAAAAACACCTAAGTGAATGATGGATGCCCAGCAAATACTGTATCATCTGTCATTTTGGTATCTAAGATGCTCTCAAGTTGAGTGAAGATTTTCAAGAAATACTTTCAAGACTTCCAAGAAGGACCGGGACTGCAGAGAAAATAAAAAATAATTACCCCAAAATTAAATGGGCATTTACACAATGCCAGACCCTGTGCTGCCTACTTTCCATGTACTCTACTTAATTCTACAGAGAACCATACACATTAGCAACGATCTCCACCTCACAGATAAGAAAACAGAAAATCAGAGGAACTTATGCCCACCAATCACCTAACCAGCGGAGTTCGGATGAAAGGATATATCTATGGATTCATTCATTCACTCATCCAAATACTAACTTCAAATCTCATACTGTTAGCCCACAAATTCCAATTGACCTGAGAGGATAACTATATTTGGAAAATGCTGTGTCTCAATGTCCCCTGGCATGACGAAGGGAAGAAGTCAAACAGTGAAAGAGTTAAGGAAGACAGAGAGAGAAGGAGGGAGGAAGGGGAAAAAAACGAAATTGCTGAGATGAATCAGAAAGCAAACTTCTAAGGCACAGCATCCAGGTAAAATATAAGAGATAAGCTTTAGTTGACTTAATCTATTTCAAGCCTACACCCCACAGCTGGGGAGAAGAAACGCTGCTGAAATGTTTAGTATTAATCCAATCTTATCTACAGCTCTTACCACATAATCAGTAAAGGTTCAAGGTTAAGTCACTTATTTTAGTAAGATCTCTGAAGGATGGAAGGAAGGATAACTCAACATTCTCCAGTGCCAGCCTCGTCACCTAAGGCAGGATTCATGCCAGTCACTTTCAGCATTGAGTATCCGGGGGTGCATAAGACAATTCAAAGGAGATGTGAGAAAAAATATTTAACCTTCTATATTCAGATAGTTTGGACCTCATGTTTTACATTTTTAAGGTTTTGTCATTTACATAAAATTTTAGTATAAGAACATAACAGATTATATATATGTATGCTGGGGCCATGGGTCCAAATCTTTTTATTTTTATTTTATTTTATTTTATTTTATTTTATTTTATTTTATTTTATTTTTGAGACAGAGTTTCGATCTTGTTACCCAGGCTGGAGTGCAATGGCACAATCTCGGCTCACTGCAACCTCTGCTTCCTGGGTTCAAGCAATTCTCCTCCCTCAGCCTCCCGAGTAGCTGGGACTACAGGTGCGCGCCACCATGCCCAGCTAATTTTTTGTATTTTTAGTAGAGACAGGGTTTCACCATGTTGACCAGGATGATCTCGATCTCTTGACCTCGTGATCCACCCGCCTCGGCCTCCCAAAATACTGGAATTATAGGCATGAGCCACCACGCCTGGCCCCCAATTTTTTTTTACTGATAAGACAATGGGATCAAAAAAAATCATTGATCCACACTATACTTATTAAAAGAGTAACCATAAGGCTGAGTGCAGTGGCTCACACCTCTAATCCCAGCACTTGGAAGGCTGAGGTGGGAGGATCACCTGAGGTCAGGAGTTCAACATGGTGAAACCATGTCTCTAGTAAAAACACAAAAATTGGCTGGGCGTGGTGGCATGCACCTGTAATCCCAGCTACTCAGGAGGCTGAGGCAGGAGGACTGCTTGAACCCAGGAGGTGGAGGTTGCAGTGAGCTGAAATCGAACCACTGTGCTCCAGCCTGGGTGACAAGAGCATAACTCCATCTCACACACACGTACACACACAAAATAAAAGTAACTGTTAACTTCAAGCATCTTCAATTGACAAACCAAATGACCTTACTTTGGAACTACTCCATTCATTGGTTGGAAAAAAAATCCTTAAGTTTCATTTCAGTCTCTCCTTGAAGGGTATTTGATTCCTTGCAGATTCTGGGTGCAAATAATGGCCCACCATTACAAATCTGTGAGGCCACCTCATTACGAGTTCATATGGCAACCAAATCCCATTTTCCCTCTGCAAATTCAATTCACATCAATAGCCCTATATATCACTGGCTACTGCTGTTGGCTGCCTGATTTTGAAACATAAAATTTTTTTTGAAAGATTACTGCCAACACATAATAGGCAAACTGCAATTTCAATTCCCTACGCATGTGCTTCAAGGAAGGTGATACACAAGCTACAAAATGTAAATGAAGCCTGTTGTTATCAGCTGTTTAGAGACCCCATGACATCTTCCTCCCTTATTCGTCCAGTCACGTAGGGCAGAAAAAAAAAAAAAATCAAAAGTGCCACCATTCAAGAAAGTCTTTTTATTATTCTACTCAATACGACTTCCCTGGTCTCTTAATTTTCTGAACTGTGTATACAAAATGCAATAAAATGAAGCAGTGGCAACTCTACACAGCCAGTCTTCATTAGGCAGAGCTCAGCGTGAAGGAGTAACACAACTGTGTGATGGTTTTCATTAAGATGCTTTCATCACCACCTGTTTCATAATCCATCACGTAGAAGAGCTAATATTTAAGGGGTGATGTTTACCCTAAAAAAAAGCTAGACTTCCGCAGGGCAGGCATGGTGGCTCACACCTGTAATCCCAGCACTTTGGGAGGTCGAGGCGGGCGGATCACAAGGTCAAGAGATCGAGACCATCCTTAGCCAACATGGTAAAAACCCCGTCTCTACTAAAACACAAAAATTAGCTGGGCGTGGTGGTGCATGCCTGTAGTCCCAGCTACTTGGGAGGCTGAGGCTGGAGAATTGCTTGAACCCAGGAGGCAGAGGTTGCAGTGAGCCGAGATCGCACCACCGCACTCCAACCTGGCACCTGGCGAGAGAGCAAAAAAAAAAAAAAAAAAAAAAACACCTAGACTTCCTAGGGGGGTCAAAGCAGTCCATTTCCCCAAAGCCCATAAACAAATCCACTGCCAGGCCTGTTTAAACTTCTGGATCTGTGCACAATACCATTTACCTGCTCTACCGCTAATTCATAGCTCACCTTCCTTGTTGATTTCTTCCAGAAAACACCATTTCCTATTAATTCATGTTTAATTTAATACACCCACCAGTATTATAATGGGAAGATGAAATATAGGAAGTCCATGTTGAACCCAAGCCCATTTTTGCATTGAGACAAACGGATGCACTACAGCTCATTGTTCAGTGCTGGGCTTCTCAAGGGCTGCGCTGTTGACATTTTAAACTGGATGATTCTTTCCTGTGGTGGCTGTCCTGTGCACTATCGGATGCTCAGCAGCATCCCTGGCCTCTACCTACCAAATGCCAGTAGCATTGTCCTCCCAGTCCGGACAATCGAAATGTTTCCAGACACTGCCAAATGTCCCCTTGGAAGACAGCAGAACTGTTAACCCTCCCTCTGTTATAAACCACTGATCTAGTGGGTGTACATACTCATCAACAGGCAGAAATTGTATGTATGTAGAATTTCACGCAGAAATTCATTACAAACCCAGACTGTCATGCCCGTCCTTTTTGGAACACAGAACAATGGTATGTTGCCTACCAAACAGAATTAGGCTCTGTATGCTAAGGCACCTTTTTTTTTTTTTTTCTTTTCAAGACAGGGTCTTACTGTTTTGCCCTGGCTAGAACGCAGTGGCGTCATCATGGTTCACTGCAGCCTTGATCTCCCGGGCTCCAGCCATCATCCCACCTCAGCCTCCCAAGTAGCTGGGACCACAGGTGCATGCCAACACACCAGGGTAGTTTTCAACATTTTTTTTTTTTTTTTTTTGTAGAGACAGGGTCTCCCTATGTTGTCCAGGCTGGGCTCAAATGATCCTCCTGCCTTGGCCTCCCAAAGTGCTGGGATTACAGGCGTGAGCCACCGAGCCCAGCCTAAGGTACTAATTATGATCGCTACAAGTCTGATGGTCAAAAGTACTCTTCATTATAAAAATGAATACCGTCACTTTTTACTGCATTGACTCTCATCAACAGAAAGCTTCCAGAAAGTTCAGCTTTATGAGCCAAAATTTTTTATCTGATCGACTGTTTAAAAAGCCTGAAGAAAAATTTCTTCAGAGCCAACCCCCTTTAACAGAAGATGGATGTGCTGTGACATTTAGTTTCAAGGAAATAAAGAGGTGACCGTTTTTTTTCCCTCAACAACCACTGCTGAACTTCTGCAAACCAATACTAAAAAAGACAATTTTTATTTAACAGTTAAAGAAACCAGCTTCCAAAAGCTCAATTGCCATCTGCAATTATAATCAGGCCCAATTTAGAATACCCCACCATGCTTTAGTTTTAATTAAAAATGGCACATCCTTGCAAGGGAATGCAATGTGAATTCACAATTCAAACGTTAGCAGGACACACATACAGGCACACACACCCCCCCTCGCATGCTGGAGTCTAGGCTTGTAAATTAGACTTCACTAATTTACCAGTTTCTTAATGGCTATAACTTCAGTATAAACTTTAACTTTTTAGATTTTAAATTAGAAAGGCATGTTAAGACAATTTGCCAGACATACAAATGGGTTTTTTTAAGTCTGCCATCTTTCACATAGCACATGGCTGATCCTGTATTCCAGCCACTATTATCTCTACTCTGCATAAAAAGCACACGGCTGCAGTGTAATATTTCCACTGATGCAAGAATAGTTCTTCTACCACACTAAATAATAATATTTCCCAAGTACCACTTGGCATCTTTGTAAACTTAATAATTCCCTGCACGTTTATAATTCAGGAAAATTTTTAGATTTCAATTTTTTAAAATGGTCTCCATCATTATCAGACGTTTTCCTACAGGACATTAACGCAGATATTATCTGAAAAACACAATGCAAGCTCTCGCTGTCAGTCAATGTCATTTGTCAGTTAAAATATGACACAACAAAGAAGACACAGAATGCTGGCCCTAAGAACAACGCAGGCACACCTTTAACTCAGAACTAAAGAGACTTTTCATACCGATCTACTGTGTGGGGACTCCTTGTAAAAACCAACTTCTTCCAAAATTCTTGAGTGTTAGATTCCCTTGCTAGAGCTGAGCCGCTGGCAAGGAAGGCAAGAGGGGGGTGGAAAGCTGTAAACAATAAGCTTGCCTCCCTGGTAAGCCTGTAAAATTAAGCCTCTCTCAGTTGGACAATTAGTTCTATATAGCTAATCAGGAAGAAAGAAATGAAGGCCATCTGGTTCTTGGAAGTCCTATATCTGATTACTAGCTTCTTGAAAGTATATTTCCTACATATGAGGAGGCAAGAGAGAGCAAAAAGAAAGGAACACCCTTATAAATGGCCTGTTATATCCTGAGCAACCCACATGTAGCACAAGTCCGACTATGTTATCCAGAAGCAACAGAATCACCATTAAATGCCGACACACCCTGGCTGGGCAGACCTCATTTAGATCCTACCACTTATTAACGAGTTACCCTTTGGTAGAAAAGCTGACCTCTATAGTAGATTGGGTAATTGGCCCTGTCTGTATCTGGGTCCTTCCAGAAGAAACTTTGCAGTTCCTCCCACACAGTGTAATTCTGTGTCCCTTGACTTGGAGCTTGACCATGTGACCTGTTTCACTTGGTAGCTTAACTTCAAGAGTGAAGTCTTTTATAACACTGTCCCTCAAATACCAAGGGCAGGGACGCAGCCAGCCTCGGTCACAAACCAGGCTCAGGCACACAATCCTTTTATGAAAACTCTGGCAGTCCTCTTTATCCTGTCTATCTACTTGATTCCCCTCTTACTGAGTTTTCTCTTATCTTCCGGCATCGATGGTAGAAAGTCAACTACCAGCAACAGCCTTTCCTTTCCTAGATTCAACAGAGCAGCACCCCTGCAGCAGCGCCTCAATCCCAAGGTGGGTGTGGAGCTGGGGTGGGGCAGAGTTCTCAGGGTTACCACGTAAAGTTGCCTGCTAACACAAAGGTGTCTGGTCAATTAAGAGAATGAAATCTAGCCAACACACCCTGCTTGCCAAGCCAAATTGTTGTTTTTTTTTTTTTTTTTT
>NW_016107363.1:3401769-3421035 GCF_001604975.1 Cebus imitator
ACGGAGTCTTACTCTGTTGCCAGACTGGAGTGCAATGGCACAATCTTGGCTCACTGCAACCTCTGCCTCCCGGGTTCAAGCAATTCTCCTGCCTCAGCCTCCCGAGTAGCTGGGATTACAGGCGCCCACCACCATGCCTGGCTAATTTTTGTATTTTTAGTACAGGTGGGGTTTCGCCATGTTGGCCAGGCTGGTCTCAAACTCCTGACCTCATGATCCACCTGTGTCAGCCTCCCAAAGTGTTGGGATTACAGGCATGAGCCACTGCACCCGGCCACCAAGTACTTTTCTCTGGGGCTGCCCTCCACCAGGAGGAAGACATGCCTTATTTGGAAGAAGAGTGCCATGCACCCAGAAGGGGTAACCGAATGGGACGAAGAAGGTGTCTGTACATGATGGGACAAACGCTTGGCGTAGAAGTTGGTGTCAGAGAAAGTTGAGAAGGGTATCTATGTGGAAGAGAATCACGACACACAGTGGGACTGACTGAGTAAACAAACTCAACACAGTCGGAGTCCAGTTTCACCCTGTCACAGGAGTTAAAAACCCATGAAACTAACATGAAGCATGTGGTGTCCAACCTGTGAATTTTAACACATGAAAACACAGAAATAAATACAGATGTAAATGTGTGTGTGTGTGGACGTGCATATACACATTTAACTCATAGACTTGTCCACTAAAAGGGTCTGGGGGCTGCAATACCTCAAGATATGCTCAGATGTTGGTTTCTAAATACCATTCTCAGCCAGGCATGGAGGCTCGTGCCCATAATCCCAGCACTTTGGGAAGCCAAGGTGGGCTGATCACCTGAGGTCAGGAGTTCGAGACCAACCTGGCCAACATGGTAAAGGCCCATCTCTACTAAAAATAAAAAAATTAGCCAGGCGTGTTGGCACATGACTATAATTCCAGCTACTTGGGAGGCTGAGGTGGGAGAGTCACTTGAACCAAAAGGTGGAGGCTGCAGTGAGCTGAGATCACACCCCTGCACTCCAGCCTAGGGAAGAGAGCGAGACTCCATCTCAAAAATATAAATAAATACCATTCTCCTCTAAAAGAAATCAGAGCTCCTTGGCACCTCAGCTGCTTAGCCAAATCCAGAGCCAGGGCCAGCAGAGTACAAGATGAACCTGGAACTTCTTGTTCTAGACAGTGAGGAATTACTCAAATAATGATGGGGACACGTCAAAAGGACACAGGAACCAGCTGGCAAGGACTCCCATTATCTAAATGTGGAGAGATCTGCGCATCAAAATAATGATGGTAACAGACTATAACCCAAATAAAATAATCCATCATCCAAACTGATGAGGACTTATGGATTATTTCAAATAGAGTAAGTTGCAAGTTTAAGGAAAGCGGTCTCAAAGCACCTGTTCAAAACACACTTAATTACAAGGGGGAAAATAAGAATAAGTTTAAATGGGGAAGCCTGGCAGATGCTGCCTTTATCAAGTGATTAAAGTTAACACCACCAGCAATGAGACAAATCAGTCACCTGATAGGATGCCCTGAAAGGAACAGGGCACCGCTCCAGTGGTGTTTCTGTCCCAATGCATAACCTGAACATAATCACGAAGAAACCTTAGACAAACCAAAACTGAGTGATAGTCTAAATAACTGGTGTGTTATCCTCAAAAGTATCGAGGTCATAGAGGCCAAGGAAATTCTGAGAAACTGTTCCAGACCTGAGAGACCCTAACAAATGACAATGATTCTAAATGGTCCCTTCTGTCATCGGTACAATCAGGGCGTATCTGAATGGGGTCTTAGGATTACAAAGTAGCATGGTGTCAAGTTGATTTCCCCACACTGATGGATGTATTGTGATACAACACTGTTCTTACTTGTAGGAAATACATATTCAAGTGTCCAGAGGGGACTGGGTGCCATGTTGGCAATGAATCCAAGTAGTTCGGCGAGGAAAATTTGTTTTATGCTGTTGTTACATTTTTTCCATCTTTGTAAAACTATAATGGGTGGAGTGCAAGGTGTGTTTGCAAGTCGTAGGTTCCTCCGGAAGCTGGGTGGGGAACTGTCACTCTGAAAGAAGCGGTAGGTTCTTCCGGAAGCTGGGAAGCTGAGTGTCACTCTGAAAGAAGACACGTGAGCTGAAATGTACAAGAGAAGGTGCTGCCACATAAAAACCTAAGGGGCTAATTTTTTAACAAACCAGTGCCACCATCTATGCAGTGCTACTGAGCTCAAAGCAATGGTCTAAAATTCCTTCCATATTTTCATTCACTTATTTCTCAACACAAACCTAATTAGAAGTATTAAGTATTATTAAGGTAGGCTGGACACAGTGGCACATGCCTGTAATCCCAGCACTTTGGGAGGCTGAGGTGGGTGGACTGCTTAAATCCAGAAGTTCAAGACCAGCCTGAGCAACATGGTAAAACCCCATCTCTACAAAAAATACCAAAAAAATTAGCTGGGGATGGTGGTGCACACCTGTGGTCCCAGCTACTTGGGAGGCTGAGGTGAGAGGCTCACCTGAGCCCAGGAGGCGAGGCTGCAGTGAGCCGAGATCATGCCACTGCACTCCAGCCTGTGCAAGATCTTGTCTCAAAAAAAAGGGAGGGGAGGGGCATTATGAAAGTCAAATTATTATTACACTCAAAGATGAGGAAACTGGAACACAGAAAGGTTTCAGAAAGTCATCCAAGGTCATAGTGTTGGGTAGTAACACAGCCAGGATTGGAATCTGCCAGTTTGACTCCAGAGTCTATAGTTAATTAGTCTGCCACTGAGGCAACCCCAGCAACTAACAGAAGGATGGGGCGGGGGGCGGGGGCAAGATGGAGCCAGGCCTGTTGAACCATCCAGCCATGAAGGCTGGAGCTAGCGAGTGAGTGAGGAACAGAAGGGGAAGAGGTGAGAGGCGGAGACAGACCGATGGGTGAGAGTCTGGATATTTTTCATAGGTACGAGGAAGATGTTTCCAAAGGGAGGAAGATCACTTAGAGGACTGTCACCATATTTTAACCCAGGGAGAAAGGTAGCTCACCAAGTCAGGAGCAGTAAAGTTAGAGAACATTGATCAGGGAGATTCAAGATTTATTTGGGAGGTAAAGCCAACAGGATGTGGGGATCATTCTAGAAAACCATACCCTAAGATCACTTATTAAGTAAAACTATGTTCGCCCACTAAATTCCTTGGATTAGTCTCCACACACAGAGGTCACAGTATATTACTTGTGGTTTTGTGTTCTGGTCACCTCACAATTCTTTCAACAAAATACAAAAGCACAACAGCAATAAACCACCCCTGTACTCTTCTATTAGGAGGGCTTCAATAACCCAATAAAGGGTCATGGTTTTTGAGACTACACCGTCTTCAATTTCTGTAACCATTCCCCTCCATAATAAACAATGCCAAGTTCATTCTGATTTGAGAGCTTTCCTTCATACAAAAAGAATCTCTCTCACACAGATTAACGCATTTGTTTTCCCTCAATCTCATCAAAGATTGTACCTGGCACTGTAATTGGGTGGGTTTAAAATAGATAATTTAACCTTGAGAGAATGTTCATTTGACTCAACACATCCTTCCAATCTAAGAAACATACAAATTCCCTTTCACCCCAGCATGTCTCTCTTTAATTGTGACAGCAGAGCTAAGAAATTCATCTTCGAAGAGCTGACTGAGCCACAAGGGAATATTAATACCTAAATATTGAAGCAATCCTGATGCTTTGCTTAAAGGAAAGCTGGCTTTGCTAGACGAAAATCTTCCAAAATGTTGCTGGTCTATGCCTTTAAAAAAAAAAACAAACAAAAAAAAACATGATTTTAGCATATTTTCATCTCTCTGCATTAAGTCAGAAAGTAAAAGGCACAGTTTATTCCTCTTAAAAATAGAAAAAGCCCTTTGCTTTCTATTGCCAGCAAATGCATTTGCTAGGATGCTGCTAGGTTTTTGAGTGTCCTAGTCTAAAGGGTGTGATTTCCCTCGAATATGGGGAAATAAATGTTCTTTTGACTCTTTGACAGCCTAAGTGTAAGCCACTCTGCTGCACTATTAGTGGCTTTATAGAAAGCATTTCCCATCGAAGGTGAGCACAGACAGTAAGGAATGGAGGGAGAAATCGGGACAAAGCTGACCTGTCCTTTGTCATCCTCTGGTTCACAGCAAAGCCTTCTCTACGAAATGATTACAAGCACACAAAAAAAAAAAAAAAAAAAAATTAATTAATTCCAGGAACCACAGAATTCAGAACGAGTAATAGGATCCCATTCCCCTGAAGCTGATATCATCAAATTCTCTCACATGATTTACAACCTGGCAATCTATCTCTTTCCATTGATTATCCTGCTATTATGGGATGTAACTGCTCTCTGCCCATTCCAAGAACTCTAAAGTGTTGCACTGAGAATACACTAATGCACCTTTAATGTAGGGAAAACGGGGGAAAAAACCAGGGGAACAAAACAGGTTGGAGAATGCATAAAGTTGAAGATCCTTTCAAAAGCAGTGGAGAAGTTAACAGCTTTTCAGGGACGCAATCAAGCAATTTGTGCCGAGCGGCTACCCGGGCTCACAGCGTTAACATTTCTAGCTGGAAATAGGCCACATGCAGTACTGTCGTGAACCACTGGCACCTGAACTGGAGGCACGTATGCATCTCACTCTAGGCAAGGGCCATCCAAGGAAAGTTTCTCAATTGGATGGAATTGCAGAGTCACAACAAAGGTTACAGAAAGATGTTTCACATTCCAAGATGCTCACCAGACAAGCTCTTTAAATGAGAGCCTTCTCAACTGCACAGATTGTAACAGAGCTTATCAAAACCCCGTAAAGCAGGGGTTAACAAACTCTGAACTGCTGCTGCTTTTTGTATGATCTTCATGTAAAGAATGAATTTTATGCCAAGCACGGTGGCTCCTGCCTGTAATCCCAACACTCTGGGAGGTCAAGCTGGGCGGATCACAAGGTCAAGAGTTCGAGACCAGCCTGGCCAACATAGTAAAATCCCATCTCTACTAAAAATATAAATATTAGCCGGTGTGGTAATATGTGTCTGTAGTCCCAGCTACTCAGGAGGCTGAGGCAGGAGAATCGCCTGATCTCAGGAGGCAGAAGTTGCAGTAAGCTGAGACCACACCATTGCGCTCCAGCCTGGGTGACATAGCAATACTCTGTCTCAAAAAAAAAAAAATTTATATTTTTAAATGGTGATTTAAAAATCAAAAGAATATTTCCTGACACGTGAAAAGGACATAAAATTCAACTTCAGGGTCTATAAATAAAGTTTTATTGGAACACTGCCATGTCCATTTGTTAATACATTGTCTGTGGCTACTTCTGCACTACAATGCAGTGAGTATGTCCAACAGACATATGACCTGCAAAGCTGAAAATGTCCACTGGGCTCTTCACAGAAAGTGTTCGCCAACCCCTGCCTTAATTGACCCACACATTTGGCGAAAACAGCTCCAAATAAAATAAAGGCCCAGTAGAAAAATGTACTTACTAATGAAAGGAAAATCACTCTTTCCCTTCTACACAGGCTCTCTTCTCAGAAAAAGTCTACTAGAAAAATCAGTAAATACCACAGCATACATAGAGTCCCCAAAAAAGCTTTCAAGTTTTCTGAATTACCAGTCAAGATGGTAATTAACGTTGAGCGGGGAAAAAAATGAAAATTAAAATGATGAGAAAGGCACTGTGCTTGTCACTTTGCACACGTTTCCATTTGATCTGCACAGCAAGGTTCTGTGGGATGGTTATCCACCTTTTTCCAGATAAGGAGACTGAGCCCAAAAAGCAGCTAAATAACAAACATCCTGATAAAGTCACAGCAGTATGGTATCTTCAGAGCTCAAGCCCACGTTTCATTGGCTCTAAGTCCCATACTTCCAGCTATTACAGGATGATTAGAATCTCTGTTCAAAAACTTGCTTTTGGGCCGGGCGCGGTGGCTCACGCCTGTAATCCCAGCACTTTGGGAAGCCGAGGCAGGTGGATCACGAGGTCAAGAGATCGAGACCATCCTGGTCAACACGGTGAAACCCTGTCTCTACTAAAAATACAAAAAATTAGCTGGGCATGGTGGCGCGCACCTGTAATCCCAGCTACTCAGGAGGCTGAGGCAGGAGAATTGCCTGAACCCAGGAGGCGGAGGTTGCGGTGAGCCGAGATCGCGCCATTGCACTCCAGCCTGGGTAACGAGCGAAACTCCGTCTCCAAAAAAAAAAAACTTGCTTTTGCCATTCAGAAAAAGAATAGACCACTTGTGGTGGCTCACTCCTATAATCACAGCACTTTGGGAGGCCGAGGTGGGAGGATCACTTGGGGTCAAGAGTCAGGACCAGCCTGGTCAACATGGTGAAAGCCCATCTCTTATAAAAATACAAAAAATTAGCTGGGCCTAGTGGCGGGTGCCTGTAATCCCATCTATTCGGGAGGCTGAGGCAGGAGAATCACTTGAACCCAGAAGGTGGAGGTTGCAATGATCTAAGATTGCACCACTACGCTCCAGCCCTGGCGACAGAGTGAGACTCCGTCTCAAAAAAAAAAACAGTTGGGTATGGTGACACACACCTGTAGACCCAGCTACTTGGGAGGCTGAGGCATGAGAATCACTTGAACCCGGGAGGCAGAGGCTGCAGTGAGCTGAGATTGTGCCTTTGTACTCCAACCTGGGCAACACGAGACTCCATCTCAAAAAGACAGGAAAAAAAAAAGAATGAAAACTGCAATGAAAGAACAATAACATTCAAGAGAGTGAAATGAAAATACCTACCTGTGAAAGGAATGGTCATTTAACAGAGAAATATTTGTCTTATTAAATGCTACATATGCAATAGTGTTGAGCTCTTAAGTAACATTCAGTTCCTGTTCTTACTATCACCCTGAGTACGGCCAAATCCATGTAGGCAAACATACGATATAATCTCTTTATCCATCTGCTATGAAGACTGCTGGCTACAGCCGAGCATCCTTGCCCCATGGAGGCTCCTTTTCCCAAGCTTTCCTCCCTGGGCAATTTTTTATATTCAGTAGTAAATCACTTGTAATCTAAGAGACAGTGACAATACATCTACCAAATGATTCGGGTCTTCCAAAATCTCTTAGCAAAGACTGATGACAGAGCCAGTAGTAGTACTGCAGATTTTATTACTGTTATTGTGACTAGGTATAGAAGTGAACGCACAGCACTTACAATGTGCCAGGCACTGTTCCAAGCACATTAAATGCATTAAATTGTTAATCTTCACATCCCTACAAAGTTGTACTATAATTGCTCTCATTTTACAGATTAGGAAACTGAGGCGAAACAAGATTAAGTGATTTGTCAAAGTCTCACAGGCACTAGATAGCCAAGCTGGGATTCAAACCCAGGCAGTGTGGTATCAGAGTTCACACTCCTTACATCACATGCCTCGCTGCCTCTCCATATTAAAACGAAAAAAAACATTTTAGGCGGGGAGCAGTGGCTCACGCCTGTAATCCCAGCACTTTAGGAGGCCGAGGCAGGCCGATCACAGGTCAGGAGACTGAGACCCTCCTGGACAACATGGTGAAACCCTGTCTCTACTAAAGATATAAAAATTGGCTGGATGCGGTGGCTCACGCCTGTAATGCCAGCACTTTGGGAGGCTGAGGAGGGCGGATCAGGAGGTCAAGAGATGGAAACCATCCTGGCCAACATAGTGAAACCCCTTCTCTACTGAAAAATACAAAAATTAGCTGGGCATGGTAGCGCACGCCTGTAGTCCCAACTACTCGGGAGGCTGAGGCAGGAGAATTGCTTGAACCCAGGAGGCGGAGGTTGCAGTGAGCCGAGATCGCACCACTGCACTCCAGCCTGGGAGACAGAGCAAGACCCCGACTCAAAGAAAAAAAAAGAATTTTAAAGTGTGAAAATAAATTGTGTATAATCAGAACTTATCTGTGTAAATTGATACCAATAAGAAAACAAAATGCAATGCTATTTCTTCTTTTATTTATTTATTTTGAGATAGGGTCTCACGCTGCTGCCCAGGCTATGGTACAGTCACCGAGACCTAGGCTTCCTAGACTCAAGCGATCCTCCCACCTTGGCCTCCGGAGGAGCTAGTTCTACAGGTGCACGCCACCACGTCCAGCTAACTTTTTTGGTATTTTGTGTAGACAGAGGGTTTTGCCACATTGCCGGGGCTAGTCTCAAACTCCTGGGCTCAAGCAATCCACCCAATTTAGCCTTGCAAAGTGCAAGGACTACAGCCCTTAGCCACCACACCCAGTCTTATTTCTTATTTAAAAAAAAAAAAAAAGAAAGAAATATTTGGAATGCTTAGAGATGCAGCGTGCTTCCAGTTGTTGGTAAACAATCCCTTTCTGTTTTATACTCCTCTAGGAGCCTGAAACTGTGGATGATACCACATACAACTCAGCTTCTCCTTGAAAGGCGAAGCTCCCTTCTTAGGTAACTCCACCAGAAAAAAATCAGCAAACAGCACAACATATATAAAGTCCCCCAAAAAGGGCCAGGCGTGGTGGCTCACACGTGTAATCCAAGCACTTTGGAGGCCAAGGCGGGCGGATCACCTGAGATCGGGAGTTCAAGACCAGCCTGACCAACATGGTGAAACCCCGTCTTTAAAAAAATAAAAATAAAAATAAAATAAAGTCCCTCAAAAAGCTTTCAAGGTTTCTGACTTGGTAGCCAAGATGGTGGTTAGAAACAGACTAGGAAAAGATGAAAATTAAAATGATAAGACTGGGCTCATCACTTTACATACATAACTTCATTCGACACACACAGCAAGGTACAGAGGAATGGTTAGCCCCGTTTTACAGATAAGGAGACAGAGCCCAAGGGAAGTCAAGTAACTTCCCATGCCTTGATGAAGGTATATCATCCTGAAGAAGAATTTTCATAAATGGAAAAGGTCACAGTTTAGTATCAATCCATATCTAACCCTCTCCAGAGGCCAAAGGCTTCCACGTCATGTTCAGGCTGACCCAACCTCAAACCACCGATGGCAAATGCTGGTATTCCTGCCACTCTTCATGCTGAGCCCCCCATGGCAGATGTAAGTGATCACCTTCCCCACTGAGGCCAGACCTTGGATGGAGTATTATCTTGGGTGATCCCCAAAGGGCCAATACCAAGGGCTTAGCGTAAGGACAATGAAGTCCTTCTGTCGTCTAGCCCTGAATTAGTGGCAGCTCAGCCTGGCATCAGGGAAGGCATCCTTTATCACCAACAGTTCATGAGGTCTAGAAATGGACTGAGGTCTCTCTCCTAGTCTGCTCCCCAGGCCAACTCGTGCTGCCTTAAACAATGAAGTATTTATCGTTTCATATAAATAGGAGTCCAGAAGAACGGCAGGCTTCCAGAGCCAGCTGATTCAGCAGCTCAAAGAAGTTCAACAAGAATCCAGGTGCTTCCCTTCTCTTCCAGGTCGGCTCTCCTCAACCTTGTCCCCTCAGGCTGGCAGCAGGATGGCTGCCATGTGCAGTTACGGGAGGCACATCCTGGTAGCACCCAGGCCGCAGACAGAACACAGCTTCCCAGGCTTCAAGGAAAGATGCGGCTCTTCATGGAAGGACCCAGCACACACATCCTCCCATTCCATTGGACATGTGGTGAGATCGCATAGTTGGTCCTGAACCAATCATTAATGACAGTTATGAACCAAACAGAGCCAACTTGGAGCTAGGGTCTGGCTTCTCCCCAGCTGCTGGGCTTCTCCCTAGTTGCTCAGCTTCTCCCTTGCTGTTCAGCTTCTCCCTAGCCACTCAGCTTCATGGAGGAGGACAGACCTATACAGAACTCAGGCTCTGTGAGGAAGAAGGGAGACAGAAGAAGGAAGACAGAAATGGACGCTGATAAGGGGTCAAACAGCATCCCCAATAAGCCTTCTTCTGCTCTGGCAAGATGCAGACCAGGGATCAAAACTGGCCGCCCACAGGACAAATGTAGCCAAGAGAAAATTATTTCAGCCCTCATGCAGTAATAAAAACTGAATTCATTAACAAAATTAAAAAATTGGTATTAGGTAAAGTTTAAGATCCCTGGTTTCTCTGGGAACACTAAAATGATCTAACAACACTGGCTGAAATTCCAACAAGGCAATCCTCAGCCCAAGCCCAACCCGGCTGGGCCTGAGAAGAGGTAAGTCACATTCAGTTCTCCACAGTCCAGCCCCTCGCTGTGGCTCTGCACCTCACTCCTTCACTGTCACTTCCTCAGCCCACATGCCATTTATTTGTCTGCAACCCCGGTTTCAGCCATCAAGAGACCCACTGAAGAAAGTGGGCCCACAAACTGACAAAACCCAAATGCTAGAACATACGCCTCCTGGCCTCTCCACAATTTCACTGCTAAAGAGGGGCAGAAGGGAAGAGTCAGGTTAATAATCCAGTTTGTAGCCATTCTGTTATCTTTGCTCAGACCCTCCCTCTGCCACTACCAAAACAAACAAACAAACAAACAAGTGAGGTTTAAAGAGCTCCTGGAACTGCCTTTCGTGGGAAAGAAATCTCCTCTGAAATAACAGCAGTAATGATGAGGCTCAGCGCAGTCTCAGACTGATGTAGTGTCTGATGCATCTCGCAAACGTCTGGCCCTGGGCATTTCAGTTTTAATAAATCCCAAAGAACATAGTTTGATCCGATTTCTGAATTCATGTGGCATTTTCTTAGGACAATATTCTAAGTATTTAAAGGATACCCATGCCAAGGAGACAGAGGATTCACACGAAAATGAAAACCTAACAGGGACTGCCCTGTACCCACAGCCTGTATTTCACAGGTGGCTGTCTATGCCACTTCTGTATCCCCAGCTGCAGTGTCGAGGATCCCCTAGAATGCACAATACCAATTCTAGACCCCTGGAATGTTAACCAAGTTGATCTGTATTGGAGGTGCTGTCACTCTAAGTTCCAAACTGGGCACGTGTTATCCTCACCTGCCCAAAGCTCCTTCTCTCACCTCTTGGCACAGACTCCTCTTTCCTAGGACAACGCTTTTCCATGAGGCTGAAGTGGGGGCTTTTACCCCACTTCAATCACATAGATGGGGACATCATCTGAGCCTGTTCAGTTATTGATCCAGCTGAATGTGACCCAAACCTTGATCATTAAGGGTAATGCAGCTGGGCGCGGTGGCTCACACCTGTAATCCCAGCATTTTGGGAGGCTAAGACGGGTGGATCACGAGGTCAGGAGTTCAAGACCAGCGTGGCCAACACGGTGAAACCCTGTCTCTACTAAAAATACAAAATTAGCCGGGCATGGTGGCGCATGCCTGTAATCCCAGCTACTTGGGAGGCTAAGGCAGGAGAATCGCTTGAACCCAGGAGGCGAAGGCTGCAGTCAACTGAGATCGTGCCACTGCACTCCAGCCTAAGAACGAGGCTCCTTCTCAAAAAATAAAGAGTAAGGCATGATATCTGGGGCTATGGTTGCAGTGGCTGCCTCCAAAATCCAGGTGTTGCCAATATGATAGTAATAATAAATAGGGCCCTTAAAAGGTGACAAGGCCCTGGGGGCTCCTCCGTGGTGAATAAAATTAAAGACTTTATAAAAGAAGACCCACAGCGCCTCCAGGGAAGCTGCCCTTCTTCCTTCGCCAATGTGAGGACTCGGTGTTTCTCCTCTCTAGAGGACATAGCCCTTGCCAGTCCAGGGACGCCTCCAGTACCTTGATCCTGGGGCTCCCAGCCTCCAGAAATAAAAGAAAATTCTTCTAAGTTACCCAGTCGCAGATATTCTCTTATAACAATATACATGGACTAAGACACTGGGACTCTGGAAGAGCTTCTCTCCTTAGAAATAAGGAGTGCTGTTATTAACTCCACAGGTGCTGGGGGTGAGGGTGGATGTCTTTAACTGACTGCACAGGAGCTGCCAGAAAAGGGTAGTCAAAACCAAAACCAAAACAACCGAGCACTGATACATGGTTGCAGGACAGGAATCCAGCCATGCCTCAAGCCAATCACCCTTCCATTTCCGCACCAACAGGTTCTTCTATCTGCTTGAGCTTTGTGTGCATTTCTCATCCTTCCAAATGAAAATATTTTGATCATAGGAAACAGAGGCATCTCAGAGACTGAGCCAGAAAACTGAGATTCTATGTAAAGAATCTGAAGAAGAATTTTTACACGAAGCCCGAGAATTGGTACAGTCCACCCCTATAAAGCCTGCCAGGGTGTATGCACTCACTGTCCTCAAACCACGACTTGGACACGAACCACGTGTACACATCTGGCCAAGGAAGGGGAGGGAGTAAGAAGAAATAGCATGAGGCCGGCGTGGTGGCTCACGCCTGTAATCCCAGCACTTTGGGAAGCCAAGGGAGGAAGATCACATGAGGTCAGGTGTTGGAGACTAGCCTGACCAACATGGAGAAAACCCATCTCTACTAAAAATACAAAATTAGCCGGGCATGGTGGCACATGCCTGTAATCCCAGCTACTCAGGAGGCTGAGGCAGGAGAATTGCTTGAACCCCGGAGGCAGAGGTTGCGGTGCACCAAGATCGTGTCACCGCACTCCAGGCTGGGTGACAGAGTGAGACTCCATCTCAAAAAAAAAAAAAAAGGAAGAAAAAGAAGAAACATGAGTCCAAGCCCAAAAGGGTGGAAGAGTGAAAAGGAAATCCCAGATGTGGCAACAGAATTCCAACATAGCCCTGTAATCATCAGCTGGTTTTCTTACCAGTTTTATCGACATATAATTGACAAAGAATGTAAATTTAAGATGTACAACATTACTTGATAAGTATATGTCGTGAGATGATGACCACAATCAAGCTGATTAGCACAGCCATCATCTCAGTTACCATGTGCAGCAAGACCATTTAAGAGCTACTCTTAGCAAATTTCAAATATACAATACAGTATTGTGAACTACAGTCACCAAGCAGTATATCAGCTTCTCAGAACTCACTCATCTTGTAACTGAAGCTGTGTGTCTTTTGACCAGCATCTCCCCAGTTCCCCCAACCCCTAGCAACTACCCTTTGACTGTTATCTCTCAGTCTGACTTGTTCAGATTCCACATCTAAGTCAGATCCTGCAGCATTCTTTCTCTGACTTATTTCATTTAGCATAATGCCTCATCACTCCTTGGCTACACTCCATGTAATCTCCTTCCTTTGAGTAGGGGAGGAACCTGTGAGTCACTTAGAACCATTACAAATGGCAAAAGAAGGAACGCTGCAGATGTAAATCAATGACCCCAAACAGCTGACTTTAATTTAATGAATAGAGAATTTATCCTGAGTGGGCCTTACCTAATCAAGTGAGTCTTTTAAAAGAGACTACAACTAGCAGAGACACTGACACCCTCCTGCTGGCCTTGAAGAAGTGAAAGTCCGCATTGTGGAGATAGCCACGTGGCAGAAAGGCAGGCAGCCTTCAGGAGCGGAGGTCTCAGTCCTACAAACATGAAGCACTGCGTTCTGCCAACAACCAGTAAGCCTTGGAGAGACTGAGCCTCCGATGACCTCATAGCCCTGGCTGATACCTTACTTTCAGTCTGATCAGAGGACCCAGCTGATTCCCAGACTCATGACCCACAGAAACTGCAAGATAATAAACCTGTGTTGTTTAAGGTTCTTCAGTTTGTGGTCATTTGTTATACAGCAATAGAAAATGGACACACCAGATGGAGTGACAGGTGTCACCAACCAGGAAAATGGAAAAGACAGAGGTGGGATCTCATGCCCTTTTAAGGAAGCATGGCAACGGGAGATGCCAAAGCCTTCTAGTTCTGGCAGCTGAGCTGCAAGTCAGGCTGGGTGTGGTGACTCACATGTGTAGTCCCAGTGCTTTGAGAGGCGAGGCAGGAGGATTGCTTGAGGCCAGGAGTTCAAGACCAGCCTGGGCAACATAGCAAGACCCTATCTCTATAAATACAAAGCTAGAACACTTAGCCAACCATGATGGCGTGTGCCTGTAGTCCCAGCTACTTGGGAGGCTGAGGTGGGAGGATCCCTTGAGCCCAGGAGCTCAGGGCTACAGTAAGCTATGATCACAACACTGCACTCCAGTCTGGGCGACAGAGCAAGACCCTGTCTCAAAAAAACAACTAACCTGGTGCTGTGGCTCATGCATGTAATGCCAGCACTTTGGGAGGACGAGGTGGGCAGATCACCTGAGGTCAGGAATTTGAAACTAGCCTGGTCAACATGGGAAAACCTGTCTCTACTAAAAACATAAAAATTAGCCAGGTGTGGTGGCAGGCACCTGTAATCTTGGCTATTCAGTGGGCTGAGGTGGAGAATTGCTTGAACTTGGGCGGTAGAGGTTACAGTGAGTCAAGATCGTGCCACTGCACTCCAGCCTGGGTGACGGAGCAAGACTCCATCTCAAAAGAAAAAAGATCATTAACGAAAATGAATGCTTATTTACAAAGTCACAACCCACCCCTAACACAGTCCTCAGCACATCATTAGGGTTCTCTCAGTGCTTACTAACTGAATCTGAAAATAAACAGAAACGTGATTAAATCCTCCAACAAAGAGGACAGCGAATGGGAGACGCCAGCTTATCAGATGTTGGATTTGCTGAAGGACAGCACGTGGCATGATCCAACAAGAAAGGCCTTTGGGTCCAGAGAGACCTGGGCTACCTCATCAGTTGTCCCCTTTACCAGCTCTGTGATCCAGGCCAGTGAACAAAGCTCACTTTTTTCTCCTCCAGTTCCATTTTTTCATCTACATCAACCAAATAACTTGTCAAGTTGTCATGAAGATCAAATTGGGTCATATGTATCAGGGCACCCTGCCTAGTTGCTCAATCTAGGAGTTTTATTGGAAAAAAGGATCCTCCTCTTCTACTTTGCCACAATGAACCCTCCATGTGGCTGTGGTACAGCTAACCAGGTTCTAGGGGAAAAAACCTCATGGCAAGTAAGTTGATGAATGTCAGTGTTACAATACAGTGGTCACAGACTGCGTTCAACTACCCAGTATGCCACTTGTTGGCTAGGACAATTATTCCAGCTTACCCTGATTCCAATTCCTAATTTAGTAAATGGAAATAATGGTACTTACATTACAGGCTGGTTGAGAGGGTTAAAGGAGAACTGATGTGACAAAGAATAATACCCGATACACAGGAAGCCACCGAAGTTATTAGATATATGGGCTCTTAAGTTTATTTTTATGATTTCAGCTGGGCTCCTACAGGCCAGATGTCACAATAGGCAACTTAAAACCATGGGCAGAAGTTAAAGTTGAATTGTTACAACCTCTCGCCACCATCAAAGAACAAGATATGTTAAAGTTCTATTTTCTATTTTATTTTTTTTATTCTATTTTATTCCACCCTGTCACCTAGGCTGGAATGCAGCTGTGCGATCTCTGCTCACTGCAACCACTGCCTCCCAGGTCCAAGTGATTCACCTGCCTCAGCCTCTTGAGTAGCTGGGAATACAGGTGCCCACCACCATGCTCAGCTAATTATTGTATTTTTAGTAAAGGCAGGGTTTTGCCATGTTGGCCAGGCTGGTCTCATACTCCTGGCCTCAAGCGATCCACCACCTCATCCTCCCAAAGGGCTGGGATTACAGGCATGAGCTGGGGTTATAGGCATACATTGACAATTACATGTCAATAAAACTGTGCCCAGCCACGTTAAGGTTCTAATCCCTAGTACCTCAGAATGTGACATAATTGGGAAATAGGGTCATTATGGATAAAATTAGTTAAGGTGAAGTCATCCTGGAGTAGAATGGGTCCTTAATCCAATATGACTGGTGTCCTTATAGTAAGGGGAGAGAGACTCATGGAGGATGACCATGTGAACACACAGACACAGGTAGAATGCATGTGAAGATGGAGGCAGAGACTGGAGCCTGCGTCTTCAAGCCAAGGAATGCCAAGGATTGCTAGCAAGGACCAGAAGCTAGGAAGTGGCAAGGGACAGATTCTTGCCAATACCTTGATTTTAGACCACCTGGGCTCCAGAACTGTGAGGCAATAAATTTCTTTTGTTTAACCCATCAGTTTGTAGCATTTAGTAATAGTAGCTATATTCGGCCATTATGGCATTGCTATAAAGAAATACCTGAGACTGGGTAATTTATAGAGAAAGAGGTTTTGTGGGTTATACAGTTTTTCAGGCTATACAGGAAGCACAGTGCTGGCATTTGCTTAGCTTCTCGTGAAGCCTCAAGGAGCTTTCAATCATTGCAGAAGGCAAAGCAGAAGCAAGCGGAGGTAATTGGGGGATGCCACGCAATTTTAAATGACCAGGTCTCACAAGAACTCATTACGGCATAGACAGTACCAAGCTATGAGGGCTCCGCCCCTATGATCCAAACACCTCTCACCAGGCCCCACCTCCAGCATGTGTGGATTACAATTCAACACGAGTTTTGGGTGGGGGCAAACATCCAAGCTTTATCAGTAGCCCTAGGAAACTAAACCAGAGGATGCCACAAGTCAGTGGTGGTTTGGTAAATACTTACCATCCAGTTCCAGGAGGGCAGAGATTTATAGTGTTTGCTGATTTCCATGGTGTAAATATTCCCACGATGACCAATTTCAAAGCAACAAAGTGAAGTAACATCACTAAATGTGAAGGAGGAAAGATGTGCAGTAGCAAACCAAAGACACACACCCCCATAGATATAATCTCCAGAACACAGATAAGAGTAAAAATGTAGTGAAATCATTAGGAAGTGATGAGCCTGGGGTATTTATCACTTCTTAAATGTAATTTAATTGTTAGTTTACATGCGTCTGTGTTTTAAAAGACTCTGTATAATAGCTCTCAAAATTCCTGAAAATGTAACCATCAGTTCTCATGAGCCTGCAGAAGCAAGGACCCAGGGAAGGAAGTAGACAGCAGATCAGAAGCCAAAAGCCTCCACCCTCACATCTAAACTGTGCCTGGCCCTGCGAGCATGGGCTGCAAAACCAAGCCCCTGTGCAGAAGGGGGGTCCTGCTGACTGTCAGATGGTAACAGACAACGTCTGGTTAATTAAGCAGGTTTTACTGCAGCCAAAACCCTGAGCCTATCTTCTCCCTGATCCCATAAAGCATTTGTGGCAGTTCAGTTTTTAACCAATACAGGAGTAATTTGAAATCAATTTCCTCTCTCCTTGATGAACAATGGACTATTTAGTGTGACCCACAGAGAAAATGAGAAGCTCGTGTGTGTGAGGCAGCTACCTGGAGCCCCAGATGCAGCATACCTGGACGCCTGACTGGTCCCACCATGAGGATGCTGGTCTCATTTCTCTCTGCATTGTGTACACTAAGTTGGATGTTTGAACTTCTCTTTTAATTACAAGGCGGCAGGGGCCATATTTTATCCTTCTTGTTCAATCATCACACGTAAGCTATGAACGAGACACTCTGGGAACCCAAGTGAGCAAGACAGGTCCAGTCTCAACCCTACTGCCTCAGACAGCCAGGCAAAAGGCTAGGAAGTACCCACAGAAATTCAAAACAAATTAAAAAACAAAAGAAAAGAAAAAAGGCTAGGAAGGGCTGAAACAGAAACCTAAGAAGGCTTCCATTAACACAGTCACATAGAAACATTTGTCCAGTTAGCCAGATGCATCTTGCATAAAAGCCACCTGCGGGCTGGGAATTCCACCACTGTTTCCTAACCACTTCATCCTGGACAACTTCAGCCTTGGCTGGAGGTGGGACAGCAACGCTCTCCCTGGGTTGTTGTAAGGTTCAAATGAGACCATGCATGAGAGTGAGTAGTCTGTTCCCTCTGCTCCTTATACTTTTAACTTTACCGCTTTCACATTTCTGCTCAAACATCAACTTCTTCTAATGAGATCTATTTAAAATGGGTGGCGATCCACCCAACTCCCACCTCCACCAATTCCTCATTTCCATGACTCTTCTTTCCTTTTTACTGACACTTCTCACCTTCTATCATGTTAGTCTGTTTCCCCCCACTAAAATACAAGCTCCATAAAGGCCGATATTATTTGTTGGTTTTGTCACTTTTCCAAATACCTATAATAAGGTATGCCACATAGGAGGTACTCAATAACTATGAGAGATGGATGGCTGGCTGGAGAGAAACGAAGAACTCATACGGAAGAGACTCGCTGATCCACCTCCAACATCATTTTTGTTTTTGTTGAATAAGTGAACAAAAGAATACATCATCAACACTGATTTGAGCCCATAAATAGCTGGAGATTACCCAAAGGATATAATATTGTGATTTTCCTCTAGTTAATAAAAATAGTACAGGTCACATCAAATAGCAAAGGTCAACATGCCTGCATTCTACAGTGTCTCAATGTCTTCCCAAAGTGTGTTCTGGATGAGTTAGCCCAACTCAGAAAGGTGGGAGGGAGGCATTCAACGGAAGCCATTACCCTGATTCAGAAAAGTTCTTTTTATTTTGTTTTGCTTTTTGAGACAGAGTCCCCCACTGTCACCCAGGATGAAGTGCACTGGTGCAATCTCAGCTCACTGCAACCTCCGCCTCCAGACTTCCAAGTGATTCTCCCACCTCAACCTCACAAGTAGCTGGGACTATAGGCATATGCCATCATACCTGGCTAATTCTTCTTCTTCTTCTTCTTCTTTTGTTTTTTTTAAAGACAGAGTCTCACACTGTCACTAGGACTGGAGTGCAGTGGCACAATCGCAGCTCACTGCAACCTCCACCTCCCAGGTTCAAGTGATTCTCCTGCCTCAGCCTCCAAAGTAGCTGTGATCACAGGCACCCGCCACCACATTCAGCTAGTTTTTTAATATTTTTAGTAGTTTCATTAGGGGTTTACTATGTTGGCTTTAGGGTTTGGCTATGTTGGCCAGGCTGGTCTCGAACTCCTGACCTCAAGCAATCTGCCTGCCTTGGCCTCCCAAAGGGCTGGGATCACAGGGGTGAGTCACCACATCCGGCCAAAAAAAGCTTCTTAAAAATCTGTTTTTATACATTGAGATTTCAATTAAGATTTTATTTGCAAAACAGGTTCCTCTGTTAAAGGCAAGCCTGAAAATACCCAACTTCAAGACATTTAAAAAAACAAAAACAGGCCTGGTCCAGTGGCTCAAGCCTGTAATCCCAGCACTTTAGGACACCGAGGGAGGAGGCCTGCTTGAGCTCAGGAGTTTGAGACCAGCCTCGGCAACACCAGGAAAACACAACTCCACAAAAAAAATAAAAAATAAGCCAGGCATAGTGGCGCACACCTGTGGTCCCAGCTACTTGGGAGGCTGAGGTGAGAGGGTCACTTGAGCCTGAGAGATTAAGCCTGCATGCACTGAGCTATCACTGTGCTGCGACACTCCCACCTGGGTGACAGAACAAGACCCTGTCTCAAAAAAAAAAAAAA